>NC_090653.1:229785225-230027725 GCF_040937935.1 Hyperolius riggenbachi | reverse complement strand
TGATTGCCAAGAATCTACATAAGTAAAGTTCTGGCAGCTACAAGTCTGAGTTCAGTGTCATGAATTTCTGAATCATTTCCTTTGGGTTACGCAAGTGAGAACTGAAATTAAAAACAAAGCTGAACTTGTGAGAGAACGTTTTGGCAACTGATGTGGGGTTTCTGATGAACCCTTTCATGTCCTGCTGTTTGGCTGCACTGACAGGTGGACAGTGCCTGCTCTGTAAAGACAGTGGAGCAGTAATGTGAGCACAGGTAAGCATGCTGTGCTTTCTCTGCCCCATATAAATCTGAACCACGAATGACACTTCTGAAATGTTCCGTTGACCACAGCTATGTGTTTTTACAATCACCTCAGTGGTGTAACTAAGGAGCTTGGGGCCCCAGTGCAAGTTTTGTACGATGCACTCTATTGATATGGAGCTCCAAAACTTACCAAGGACAGCTGCAGTGTCAGCCAGGTGTATTTAGAGTAAGGAAACAGCTTGTTAAGGATTACCACTATGTAATGCACATATAGAGCTGCTAATTACCAGCATAGCAGCAGTAGAAAGCTAAGAAGACAAAGTAGGGCCCCTAGTGGTCCTGGTGCAGTCACAACCCCTGTATCCCCTATAGCTATGCCACTGGCCTCACACAGTAGGGTGCACCCATGCCGAGGCCAGTTCTCCCAACATCAGAGGCAGACATTCAATGTGCAGAACTCCCCCACCCCCCCGAATTGTGCGGACGCGAGTAGTACCAAATAGCTACCCCGGAGAACACCGCTGGAACGCCAGACTGGACAAAGGAACGGGAGGCTCTGTGCTATCTAACGGAAGTATAAAACCTGAAGTTACATTGAATGCAGTCAATTGTTCAGGATACCCACTTTTACTGTAATTTTCCTGGTCAGAAAGACTTCCTATATATTGCTGTGTATTGTATATAACCCCGCCCTCCTAGTGATGCTTAGCCTAGATTAGCTATGTAGGATTCTCCTCCCAGAATATTCTGGGAGACCAGGTATATTTTGTACTGGCTTTAGAACTCTCAATAGCCAAACATTCCATAGAAAACACCTGCCAGCTGCCTGTGAGAATTTTACAAGGGACAAACACTGACTAAATTCATAAATTAATAAAATAAGCAGTTTTATCCATTGCTTTCACTATAGTTCCTCTTTAGATAAACCCTTGTTATATACTGTTCTGATGTTTTTATTCTTGTGTTTTGCATGGCAGCCAATCAATTTCCCACACCTGCATTGAAGCTTTGACATGGGGGTGCATTGCGTTTGCCTTGGTTTGAACTAGGTTTGTATTTAGGTTTTAAAGTCAGCACTCCCTGCTGTAGGAAGAAAAACAGTGCAACTGTGTTAATAGCTGCGATCGCTGGAATGTCTGTGATCAACGTGATCAGTAGCGTGAAAGGGTGGCTATAGAAGCCCATAAAAAAACAGCGCTAGTGCTGACTAGATCAGCATAGTGTTTGTGGACCCTTTACTTTTTCAGTGGATATTGTGAGGAAGTGCTGGTACCCATTAGAGTCTTCTGTTTCCTTCTGGTCCTGTACTACATTCCCTGCATTGCATTGTCTGCAAAAACATAACTATCCTGTGCCTCTGTTCCCTAGCCACAAACCCGTTCCATGTGTGAGAAACTCAGGCCTTCTGTTCTGTTGGGCACCTCCAGCTTGTGCCCAGCACCAGTGCAGAGGAGGATATCATGGTTACACAGGGGGAAGGTAGGTCTGGGAACATGGTCATGGAGTGACCAAGTGGGTGGGGCCAAGTAGCACAGACATTTCAGGCAATAGTCCATGCAAGGACTGGTATACACCATGCAGTCTTCACTTCAGATTCCATTTGAGCGAAATGCAGAAAAAGTTTTTGGAGTGGCACAGCTTACCTGAAGACTGGGTGCTTAACCTAGGGCCCCCTTCTTCAGAAAAGTACAGTCAAACAATCTCTGTACTTTTCTGAAGAAGGGGACCCTCTGTGGCCCCGATGCAATTGTCCAGCGTGTGCCAACTTATGCAATAAATGAATACTGCATTGATAACACAGTGTGCCAACATGACTTCACCTGCTATTTGAGCGAGAGATCAGATCAATATTCAGATCTAAAATAGATGTAGAAGAAAACTAGCAAACAAACGTATATGCACTTTTTTTCAAACAACTGTCATTTTTCCGATTGGTTATCCATTGAAAATTAATCGATGGGGAGAATGATACCAGAAATGGACATACACGGAACAATAGCCAGTATTTCAATCTGTATTTTCCTGGGATGTCTAATCTGCTTCCAATTGAGAAAGCGATCGATTATTACAGTGTTTCTCAAAACTCTCCTCATAGCCCCACAATGGTGCATGGTTTGCAGGCAACCTCACCTATGCACAGGTGGGGTAATTAGTGTCTTAGCTAGCCGGAATCCATGTAGCCGAGACACTAATTACCCCACCTGTGCATAGGTGAGGTTGCCTGCAAATCATGCACCATTGGGGAGTCAGGTCTGAGAAACACTGGATTAAAGGCCCATACACACGTCGGACTTTTGCGAACGACGGGTCGTTTGAACGTCCCATCGTTCAGTCGTCCGCACGCCAAATCGGGCGTGTGTACAGACTGTCGTTCGGGTGATAAGACTGGTCTACTCTTGAGCGATCCGCCGGGCGCCCTATGTCCTTTTAAGGGATAGCCCGTTCTCCTTCCCCACCAGGTTTCGGCCTTCTGCCGCCATCAGGGGATGAGGAGAACAGATAAATATGGGCTATAAATATTGTAAAGATATTTGCTAAGTAAAGGAAACAGATATTACTCGGTAAATATCTTTACACTATTTATAACCCACCTGAAAGTGTACAGTGATGGCACTGAGGATTGGTAAGTTATGGAAGCTATGGTAACCTATGGAAGCAGTCACAGCTTTTTTTTTTTTTTTTTATTTTATTTTGCTCAACGTGCGCGTTTCCCTTTTGCCAACAGTCAGCTGTTCTCAGCTGGCTGCCGGCCAAGAATGCTGATTTGGCCGCGGAAGAACGCTACCGTTTTTCCGCGGCCTCAAGTGAGACCCTATCCTCATGCACAACTGTAATGTCTGTAAGCTAAAAAGTTGGATACTCACCTAGGAGGGAAGGCTCTGGACCGCTTAGAGCAGGAGTCTCAAACTCAATTTACCTGGGGGCCGCAGGATGAGGCTGGGCCGCATAAAGGATTTCACAGTCAGCAGCAAACCGCCCCACCTCCCCTGTCCCTTGCATTGATTGTTATTTCAAAATCAAATTCACACTGAAGCGAACTATTTTGCCTATTTTACCTTACAGTTCGCTTCAGTGCTCCCATTACGAGTAATCCACCGTGTGCCCGCCGCAAAACGAGGGCTGCAGAGCCCCCAAATCGCCCAAGGGGCAATCCGCCAGCATTTCCTGGAAGGGGCAGAGCTTTCAGCTTCAGCTCTGCCCCTCCTGACGTCAATCGTGGCACATCGCCGCCTCTGCCCGCCCCTCTCACTCTTCTTCACAGAGAGGGGCGGGGAGAGGCGGCGATCCGTGCGGCGATTGACGTCAGGAGGGGCAGTTCTGAAGCTTCAGCTCTGCCCCTTCCAGGAAATGCCGGATTGCCCCCCGGGCGATTTGGGGGCTCTGCAGCCCTCGTTTAGCGGCGAGGATGCGGCGGATTACTTGGGAGCACTGAAGCGAACTATAAGGAAGCTTTTGCCGGCGCGGGCCACAAAATATTGTATCGAGGGCCGCGAGTTTGAGACCCCTTGCTTAGAGCCTTCCCGTTCCTCTCTGCGTCCTTTCGTTGAAACGTTAAAAACCCGTATAAGTCAAAGGCAGGAACGGGGGGTGGGATGAGGGAGCACAGAGAGGAATTGGAAAGCACTAAGCGGTGCAGAGCCTTCCCTCCTCTTTGGTGAGTATCCAACTTTTTTTTTTTCTTTTAAAGGGGAACTGAAGTAAGAGGAATACGGAGGCTGCCATATTTATTTCCTTTTAATCGATACCAGTTGCCTGGCAGACCTGCTGGTCTATTTTTCAGCAGTAGTATCTGAATAACACCAGAAACAAGCATGCTACTAGTCTTGTCAGATCTGACTTTAAAGTCAGAAACACCTGATCTGCTGCATGCTTGTTCAGGGGCTATAGCTAATAGTATTAGAGGCAGAGGATCAGCAGGGCTGCCAGGCAACTGGTATTGCTTAAAAGGAAATAAACATGGCAGCCTCCATATACATCTCTCTTCAGTTGTCCTTTAAGGTTGTTAGACTGGCTGATGAAGAGCTGCTGCAGGAAGTAGCTCATTTTGCACAGCATTGTACTCTGTCATTCTATCTCCTGTCTTCTACCCACAGGTCTTCTACTTTCATGTCTGATTGTCCTGTTGCTCTCTGTCCTCTATGAACTTTCCAAAGTGTGGAAGTCTAATCTCCTGAAACAAGTGCTGCTGACATTACCACTAACTCCTGACTCGCTGACTCCATCACTGATCTCTGACACCGAAGCCAATGTCTCTGCAAACTCCGAGCCATTGCTGACTCCTGACCCGCTGTATCCTGGGGATGGCTATGAGACTCTGCGCTCTCAGCCCGCCAGACTCTCCTCCTCCCATTGCCGGTGAGTGATGCACTGTCTGTTATACTGGGGGACACTCCAATTGCTCAATGGCTTGCCTTAAGGTACCCATACGCTTATAGATTAGCAGCAGATTCCACCATTAGATAGATTCCTGTCCGATGCCTGTCAGGTCGAATCTGACAGGAATCTATCTGATGTGTCAACACACAAGGAACAGATGTTGCACCAATCGATCCAATGCAACCCTACGGGCCATCGATCTGCTGCAGCAGCCAATTGACCTAGATTTTCCGTCCGGACCGATCGAAATTGGTTGGAAATGCTTCCTGTTGCATCGATTTCTAGCCAATTCGATCAGAGCGGTCGAATCGGCTGTTGATCGTTGGCTGAAATCAACCAGTATATGGGTGCCTGTAATCAGAGAAATCTGCTCAAAATGTTACATTTTATTCTGAATGGAATTTTTGTATTGCAGTGTATGCCCGTTCTGTAAAAACAAACAAAAAAAAAAAACGGTCAGGAGGTCGATTCCCTCCTTGCTCCATCCAGCATTAAAATAAATGGTATGATCTGGCTGCCATAGGTTAAATGTACTCTTCATTGAGCAGTCCTAGTTTTAGTACTTAGTGGGTTCCCTGACAAATTGCAGGATTAGTGAAAATGAAGAGATTTTGGTTAATTGATTTCTAATTGGGCAAGCGGGGTAAAGTTTGGTGCTTTTTATAAGTGTATGTAGGTCACCGTTTGCAGGCCGGTTTCCACTACATGCAGATTGGATCCAGAATGGATGCAGAAAAACTAACTCCAATGAAAGCCTATGGGCCTGTTTCCACTAAACGCGATTTTTCTGATGCAGATTTTCCCATAGACATTCATTGGAGTCAGTTTTTCTGCATCCAATCTGCATGTAGTGGAAACAGGCCCATAGAGTATGTTTGTGTAGTTGTTATAATTTAATATGAATACTGGTATTTGAAGTGGAACTACAGTTTGGCATAATATAAAATTAAAAAAACCTGTCCCCCCAACTCTGACTGTATTGTTATACTTTATGCCTTTGACCCAAAGTAATGTACAAATCCCCCACCTGTTACATTCAGCTAGTGTTGGGAGCTTTCATCTTGAATAATGTTGTTAAATAAATATATATATCATACAGCACGTCCAGTTCAGTCTGCCAGTAATAATGTCCGTTAAAGAGTAACTAACACAGGAGAATAGAGGTTTAAATTAGCTTTTGCAGCCTGACAAACAGTTTAGAAGGAAGCCAAAAAGGCAATACTGAAGTTAAAAATCACTCTAAGGCCCAGTGCACACCAAAACCGCTAGCAGATCCGCAATACGCTAGCGGTTTTGGGAGCTGATTTCAGAGCGATTCTAGGTATGTTTAGAGAGGTTTTCTAAACATACCTAGCGGTTTTGGGAGTGTTTTTGTGTAGCAGATTACAGATATTGTTACAGTAAAAGCTGTTACTGAACAGCTTCTGTAACAAAAATGCCTGGCAAACCGCTCTGAAGTAGCGTTTTTCAGAGCGGTTTGCGTTTTTCCTATACTTTGAGGACGAAACTCTTCCGAAAACCGCAAACGCGCAGCAGGAGGCGCGTTTGCGGCTTGGCAAAAACCTCAAACCGCCAGTGTGCACCATCCCATTGCAATACATTAGCCAAGCGGTTTTCCAGGCGGATGCGGCCGGCGGATCGCTCCAAAAACCGCTCAGTGTGCACTAGGCCTTACTTTTGATGTGTGCTGACAGCAAGGCTCTGTATTCCCAAGCCCTTAAAAAGGACGAGAGGCCGCATACCATACAGCAAAGCATTCTGGGGCCCTCCCCTCGGCTGCTAGTGAGAAGTTACAGGCTCAAGTTTCAACAGCTTGTAACTCACAGCACTGATAAATCTCCAGGCAGAGTACACTGCAGGAGTCCGCTATTGTTCCTAGCCACATGGCTAATTAATATTCACTGCACAGTAGTGTTATTCATTACGAGCTTTTTTGTGAGTGGAATCATCGGGAAGCAGGGAGGACATGACGACACAATTGGCTTCATAGGAGACAGACAAACATGGAACCTGCCATGAGCTGTCAGGAACATCATTCTCTGCAAATACTATTTAAAAATTCTGTGAAGTACAAACGTGGACAGTGAAATGCATATGTAATGTAAGTACAGCCAATATTTAGCTACTGATATATGTGTTTATTTTCTCTGAGACCCTATACCTAACAGCTCCTCTTTAAAGTGGACCTGAACTCTTGGACCGAAAGAAAACAGAAGTGCACCCTGTATGTATTTAGAGAGTTTAGCCTGTCTAATTCCAATTCCCCCTCATCTGTGACTAAGCACAGCTGTAATTTGATCTGTCCTGTGTCACATGACTGCCACGGCAGATAAGGCCATTTGAAAGCACAGGCTGTTAACAATATGTCTGCTTCCATGAATCAGGAAGTAGAAACAGTGCAGAGTTGTTGCAGGATTTGTATCAGCTGTAACTAGGGCTGCACGGTTTTTCGGTTTAAAACCGAAACCGCGGTTCGTGGCAAGACGATCTGCTGATCGTCAGTACCATCGGTTTTTTCGGTCTGCTGTTTAATACTTTGCTTCTGGCCCCGCTGTGCGCGGATTGGCCAGAAGCAGTGAATATGTATGAGAGTTAATGAGCGGGGGGCGGATCCACTCCAGCGAGCGGCCGGGCACATACAGCATTACCAATCACTGGCTAGCATGGAATGACGGCAGCGGTAGGCGGAGCTGTATGCTCTGTACAGCTCCGCCTACCACTGCCGTCATTCCATCGCTAGCCAGTGATAGGTAATGCTGTATGATGTGCCTGGCCGCTCGCTCTAGTGGATCCGCCCCCCGCTGATTAACGCTCATACATATTCACTGCTTCTGGCCCCGCTGTGCGCGGATTGGCCAGAAGCAGTGAATATGTATGAGTGTTAATGAGCGGGGGGCGGATCCACTAGAGCGAGCGGCCAGGCACATCATACAGCATTACCTATCACTGGCTAGCGATGGAATGACGGCAGTGGTAGGCGGAGCTGTACAGAGCATACAGCTCCGCCTACCGCTGCCGTCATTTAATCGCTAGCCAGTGATTGGTAATGCTGCATGTGCCCGGCCGCTTGCTGGAGTGGATCCGCCCCCCCTTCCCCGCTCATTAACTCTCATACATATTCACTGCTTCTGGCCAATCCGCGCACAGCGGGGCCAGAAGCAAAGTATTACGGACAGGACCGGGCAGTGCGGACCAACCTCTCCCCCCCCCCCCCCCCCCCCCAGCATTTGAAAAAAAAAAAATCGGGGAAAAATCGAAATTGCAATTTCTGAGAGAAAAATTGCAATTTTGATTTTCCCCTAAAATCGTGCAGCCCTAGCTGTAACAAAGAAATGTTTTTCCTTTCAAGGTTTTTATGCTGTTGAGCATCATTTAGAGCAGAGAGGACGTTCTGAGTTCAGGTCCGCTTTTAGCATCCCACTAGTGTTTTTTTTTCTGCTTGGATGGCTTTTTGTTTGATAAACATCCTGCATGCAAGGTAAAAAGCTTATCTCCTGCATTCAGCGATAAAACCAGCTTCGTGGTTGATAGAACTTCTAGGAGAAAATTTAACTAAAACTATTAAGATTTACAGTACAGATGGTAAACCAGATGCAGATAATAAGTTGATGCATATTTGGTATGCAAACTTCTGCAGCTTTAAAATGAACTAACCTTGATGGTCTATTTTCAAGCTACCTGAACTTGCGTAACTATTTGCATAATCCTGCATTAACTCAGAATTATTTGCATCACAATGGCCATCCCTACCTTGCAGGCACTTTTTTTTTCTTTCTTTAAAGTGTACCTGATGCAGCAGCCCTGCTGTTATATTTGGCTGCACTAGTGTCTGAATCGCCAGAAATAAGCATGCAGCTAATCTGGTCAGATCTGACGGCCATGCCAGAAAGACTGAACTGCATTCTTGTTTAGGGTCTGTGTCTAAAAGTATTAGAGGCAGAGGACCAGCAGGATGCCAGGCAACTAGTATTGCTTAAAATGAAATAAATATGGCAGCCTCTTCATACCCCTCCCTCGATTCACTTTAAAGAGGAACTTCAGCCTAAACAAACCAACTGTCATTAAGTTACATTAGTTATGTTAATTAAAATAGATAGGTAATATAATCTCTTAGGGCCCTTTTCCACTAGCGCGTTTGCGCTAGCTGAATCGCAAAACCGCAAACCGCTAGCGATTTTACAATCGCTACGGTTTGCTTTTTAACATAGGAATCGCGGTAGGTCATTTCCACTACCGCGATTCGTTTTTTACTTGATCGCGATCGCGCCGCGGAGCGACTTTTGCCGCGATTTTGCTATGCAGTGCATAGCATAGCAAAATCGCGGCCGCAAACGTCGGGAAAACGGCGGAATTGCGATTCAGCAATCACTAGCGTTCAGCGCGAACGCTAGCGACTGCTAGTGGAAAAGGGCCCTTACCAACCCTGTTTTAAAAGAACAGACAAATGTTTGATTTCAAGAGAGCAGCCATCTTTTTGGTTGAAAGGAGGTGACAGGGAGCATGAGACACAGTTTCAACTGTCCTGAGCGCCTCTCCCAGTTGCTAGGCAACGTGAACAACATAGGAAATCCCATCATGCTCTGCACAGCATCAGGGAAAAAAGCCCGGGCTTTTTTTCTTTGATGGGTGGAGCTTAGCTAAAAATGCAGTTAAAAATTATGCTTTGGTAAGAAAAACAAAGTTCTGATGCTGTGAAACTGTTAAAGAAACATTAAGCCTTTTCAGTTCTGCTGAGTAGATTTTTAGTGTTTATCAAGAGGTAGCGCTCAAGGTGTGTATCAATGGATATGGACACAGCCGTTCATCTAAATCAAAGCCACAATCACAATAAAATTTCAAACCCTTAGTACAGGTACAGTGAAATATAGAACAAAAATTGTTATAAAAATTCATCACAAAGTCTTTATGATAAATTAACTAAAAGTCCATGTGCACATGCCCTAAAATCAATATAAACGATTAATATCTCCTCCATAGATTTACATAACGTTACAGATGTTATATCTTCTAATTGTGGACCATCCACCAACACCCTTTGTGGTCCACTCACCGCTCTATTAGACTAACCAATGGTCTATATGCACCTTGGGACAGTTCCTGGGTCGTCCCCCACCTCTCGATCAGTGTAGTGGATCACAGGTTTAGGCCAGACCGCTGATTTTATCCCTTAACATGTGAGTGCAATCATTTTTTATAAATAAACAAGTTTTAGCAGTATTACGCTATGTGGGGTCTTTTTCACTGAGGTATAAACAAGAAGGCTGTATTCATATGAAGAGGTCTGGCCTAAACCTGTGATCCACTACACTGATCGAGAGGTGGGGGACGACCCGGGAACTGTCCCAAGGTGCATATAGACCATTGGTCTATACAGATTTGGTTGGTCTAATACAGCGGTGAGTGGACCACAAAGGGTGTTGGTGGAGGGTCCACAATTAGAAGATATACAGTGGTGTGAAAAACTATTTGCCCCCTTCCTGATTTCTTATTCTTTTGCATGTTTGTCACACTTAAATGGTTCTGCTCGTCAAAAACCGTTAACTATTAGTCAAAGATAACATAATTGAATACAAAATGCAGTTTTAAATGATGGTTTTTATTATTTAGTGAGAAAAAAAACTCAAAACCTACATGGCCCTGTGTGAAAAAGAAATTGCCCCCTGAACCTAATAACTGGTTGGGCCACCCTTAGCAGCAATAACTGCTATCAAGCGTTTGCGATAACTTGCAACGAGTCTTTTACAGCGCTCTGGAGGAATTTTGGCCCACTCATCTTTGCAGAATTGTTGTAATTCAGCTTTATTTGAGGGTTTTCTAGCATGAACCACCTTTTTAAGGTCATGCCACAACATCTCAATAGGATTCAGGTCAGGATTTTGACTAGGCCACTCCAAAGTCTTCATTTTGTTTTTCTTCAGCCATTCAGAGGTGGATTTGCTGGTGTGTTTTGGGTTATTGTCCTGCTGCAGCACCCAAGATCGCTTCAGCTTGAGTTGACGAACAGATGGCCGGACATTCTCCTTCAGAATTTTTTCGTAGACAGTAGAATTCATGGTTCCATCTATCACAGCAAGCCTTCCAGGTCCTGAAGCAGCAAAATAACCCCAGACCATCACACTACCACCACCATATTTTACTGTTGGTATGATGTTCTTTTGCTGAAAGGCTGTGTTACTTCTACGCCAGATGTAACGGGACACGCACCTTCCAAAAAGTTCAACTTTTGTCTCATCGGTCCACAAGGTATTTTCCCCAAAGTCTTGGCATTGAGATGTTTTTTAGCAAAATTGAGATGAGCCTTAATGTTGTTTTTGCTTAAAAGTGGTTTGCGCCTTGGATATCTGCCATGCAGACCGGTTTTGCCCAGTCTCTTTCTTATGGTGGAGTCGTGAACACTGACCTTAATTGAGGCAAGTGAGGCCTGCAGTTCTTTAGATGTTGTCCTGGGGTCTTTTGTGGCCTCTCGGATGAGTTTTCTCTGCGCTCTTGGGGTAATTTTGGTCGGCCGGCCACCCCTGGGAAGGTTCATCACTGTTCCATGTTTTGCCATTTGTGGATAATGGCTCTCACTGTGGTTCGCTGGAGTCCTAAAGCTTTAGAAATGACTTTATAACCTTTACCAGACTGATAGATCTCAATTACTTTTGTTCTCATTTGTTCCTGAGTTTCTTTGGATCTTGGCATGATGTCTACATTTTGAGGTGCTTTTGGTCTACTTCTCTGTGTCAGATAGCTCCTATTTAAGTGATTTCTTGATTGAAACAGGTGTGGCAGTAATCAGGCCTGGGGGTGACTACAGAAATTGAACGCAGGTGTGATAAACCACAGTTAAGTTATTTTTTAACAAGGGGGGCAATCACTTTTTCACACAGGGCCATGTAGATTTGGAGTTTTTTTTTCTTACTAAATAATAAAAACCGTCATTTAAAGCTGCATTTTGTGTTCAATTATGTTATCTTTGACTAATAGTTAACGGTTTTTGATGAGCAGAAACATTTAAGTGTGACAAACATGCAAAAGAATAAGAAATCAGGAAGGGGGCAAATAGTTTTTCACACCACTGTAACATCTGTAACGTTATGTAAATCTATGGAGAAGATATTAATCGTTTATATTGATTTTAGGATTTAGGGCATGTGCACATGGACTTTTAGTTAATTTATCATAAAGACTTTGTGATGAATTTTTATAACAATTTTTGTTCTATATTTCACTGTACCTTTACTAAGGGTTTGAAATTTTATTGTGATTGTGGCTTTGATTTAGATGAACGTCTGTGTCCATATCCATTGATACACACCTTGAGCGCTACCTCTTGATAAACACTAATCATACAGAAAAGAGGAGGCGATCAGGTGTTTATGTATTTGTTCCTCCAATTTTAGGGTCCTGACTGTGAGCGCTATCCTCTTTCTGTATACTTAACCACTTGAGGACCCCCCCTTTACCCCCCTTAACGACCTAGGGCTTTCTACCCCTTAAGGACCGGCCACTTTTTTTCCATTCAGACCACTGCAGCTTTCATGGTTTATTGCTCGCTCATACAACCTACCACCTAAATGAATTTTGGCTCCTTTTCTTGTCACTAATAAAGCTTTCTTTTGGTGCTATTTGATTGCTCCTGCGATTTTTACTTTTTATTATATTCATCAAAAAAGACATGAATTTTGGCAAAAAAATGATTTTTTTAACTTTCTGTGCTGACATTTTTCAAATAAAGTAAAATTTCTGTATACATGCAGCGCGAAAAATGTGGACAAACATGTTTTTGATTAAAAAAAACCCCATTCAGTGTATATTTATTGGTTTGGGTAAAAGTTATAGCGTTTACAAACTATGGTGCAAAAAGGGAATTTTCTCATTTTCAAGCATCTATGACTTTTCTGACCCCCTGTCATGTTTCATGAGGGGCTAGAATTCCAGGATAGTATAAATACCCCCCAAATGACCCCATTTTGGAAAGAAGACATCCCAAAGTATTCACTGAGAGGCATAGTGAGTTCATAGAAGATATTATTTTTTGTCACAAGTAAGCGAAAAAAAAAAAAAGTTTCCATTTCTTCTAACTTGCGACAAAAAAAAAAATGAAATCTGCCACGGACTCACCATGCCCCTCTCTGAATACCTTGAAGGGTCTACTTTACAAAATGGGGTCATTTGTGGGGTGTGTTTACTGTCCTGACATTTTGGGGGGTGCTAAATTGTAAGCACCCCTGTAAAGCCTAAAGGTGCTCATTGGACTTTGGACCCCTTAGCGCAGTGAGGCTGCAAAAAAGTGCCACACGTGGTATTGCCGTACTCAGGAGAAGTAGTATAATGTGTTTTGGGGTGTATTTTTACACATACCCATGCTGGGTGGGAGAAATATCTCTGTAAATGACAATTTGTTAATTTTTTTTTACACACAATTGTCCATTTACAGAGATCTTTCTCCCACTCAGCATGGGTATGTGTAAAAATACACCCCAAAACACATTATACTACTTCTCCTGAGTACGGCGATACCACATGTGTGGCACTTTTTTGCACCCTAACTGCGCTAAAGGGCCCAAAGTCCAATGAGTACCTTTAGGATTTCACAGGTCATTTTGAGAAATTTTGTTTCAAGACTACTCCTCACGGTTTAGGGCCCCTAAAATGCCAGGGCAGTATAGGAACCCCACAAATGACCCCATTTTAGAAAGAAGACACCCCAAGGTATTCCGTTAGGAGTATGGTGAGTTCATAGAAGATTTTATTTTTTGTCAAAAGTTAGCGGAAAATGACACTTTGTGAAAAAACACAATTAAAATCAATTTCCGCTAACTTTTGACAAAAAATAAAATCTTCTATGAACTCACCATACTCCTAACGGAATACCTTGGGGTGTCTTCTTTCTAAAATGGGGTCATTTGTGGGGTTCCTATACTGCCCTGGCATTTTAGGGGCCCTAAACCGTGAGGAGTAGTCTTGAAACAAAATTTCTCAAAATGACCTGTGAAATCCTAAAGGTACTCATTGGACTTTAGGCCCTTTAGCGCAGCTAGGGTGCAAAAAAGTGCCACACATGTGGTATCGCCGTACTCAGGAGAAGTAGCATAATGTGTTTTGGGGTGTATTTTTACACATACCCATGCTGGGTGGGAGAAATACCTCTGTAAATGACAATCTTTTGATTTTATTTTTTTTACACACAATTGTCCATTTACAGCGGTATTTCTCCCACCCAGCATGGGTATGTGTAAAAATACACCCCAAAACACATTGTACTACTTCTCCCGAGTACGGCGATACCACATGTGTGGCACTTTTTTGCACCCTAACTGCGCTAAGGGGCCCAAAGTCCAATGAGTACCTTTTAGGATTTCACAGGTCATTTTTGTTTCAAGACTACTCCTCACGGTTTAGGGCCCCTAAAATGCCAGGGCAGTATAGGAACCCCACTAATGACCCCATTTTAGAAAGAAGACACCCCAAGGTATTCCGTTAGTATGGTGAGTTCATAGAAGTTTTTATTTTTTTGTCACAAGTTAGCGGAAATTGATATTGTTTTTTTTCACAAAGTGTCATTTTCCGCTAACTTGGGACAAAAAATAAAATCTTCTATGAACTCACCATACTCCGTACGGAATACCTTTGGGTGTCTTCTTTCTAGAATGGGATCATTTGTGGGGTTCCTATACTGCCCTGGCATTTTAGGGGCCCTAAACCGTGAGGAGTAGTCTTGAAACCAAATGTTGCAAAATGACCTGTGAAATCCTAAAGGTACTCATTGGACTTTGGGCCCCTTAGCGTACTTAGGGTGTAAAAAAGTGCCACACGTGGTACCGCCGTACTCAGGAGAAGTAGTATAATGTGTTTTGGAGTGTATTTTTACACATACCCATGCTAAGTGGGAGAAATATCTCTGTAAATGACAATTGTTTGATGTTTTTTACACACAATTGTCCATTTACATAGAAATTTCTCCCACCCAGCATGGGTATGTGTAAAAATACACCCCAAAACACATTATACTACTTTTCCTGAGTACGGCGGTACCACATGTGTGACACTTTTTTTTTGCAGCCTAGGTGCGCTAAGGGGCCCAACGTCCTATTCACAGGTCATTTTGAGGCATTTGTTTTCTAGACTACTCCTCGCGGTTTAGGGCCCCTAAAATGCCAGGGCAGTATAGGAACCCCACAAGTGACCCCATTTTAGAAAGACACCCCAAGGTATTCCGTTAGGTGTATGGCGAGTTCATAGAAGATTTTATTTTTTGTCACAAGTTAGTGAAAAATGACACTTTGTGAAAAAAAAACCAATAAAAATCAATTTCCGCTAACTTTTGACAAAAAATAAAATCTTCTATGAACTCGTCATACACCTAACAGAATACCTTGGGGTGTCTTTTTTTCTAAAATGGGGTCACTTGTAGGGTTCCTATACCGCCCTGGCATTTTACGGGCCCAAAACCGTGAGTAGTCTGGAAATCAAATGTCGCAAAATCACTGTTCAGGGGTATAAGCATCTGCAAATTTTGATGACAGGTGGTCTATGAGGGGGCGAATTTTGTGGAACCGGTCATAAGCAGGGTGGCCTTTTAGATGACAGGTTGTATTGGGCCTGATCTGATGGATAGGAGTGCTAGGGGGGTGACAGGAGGTGATTGATGGGTGTCTCAGGGGGTGGTTAGAGGGGAAAATAGATGCAATCAATGCACTGGGGAGGTGATCGGAAGGGGGTCTGAGGGGGATCTGAGGGTTTGGCCGAGTGATCAGGAGCCCACACGGGGCAAATTAGGGCCTGATCTGATGGGTAGGTGTGTTAGGGGGTGACAGGAGGTGATTGATGGGTGTCTCAAGGTGTGATTAGAGGGGGGAATAGATGCAAGCAATGCACTGGCGAGGTGATCAGGGCTGGGGTCTGAGAGCATTCTGAGGGTGTGGGCAGGTGATTGAGTGCCCTAGGGGCAGATAGGGGTCTAATCCGATAGGTAGCAGTGACAGGGGGTGATTGATGGGTAATTAGTGGGTGTTTAGGGTAGAGAACAGATGTAAACACTGCACTTGGGAGGTGATCGGACGTCGGATCTGCGGGCGATCTATTGGTGTGGGTGGGTGATCAGATTGCCCGCAAGGGGCAGGTTAGGGGCTTATTGATGGGTGGCAGTGACAGGGGCTTATTGATGGGTGGCGGTGACGGGGTGATTGATGGGTGGCAGTGACAGGGGGTGATTGATGGGTGGCACTGACAGGGGGTGATTGATGGGTGATTGATAGGTGATTGACAGGTAATCAGTGGGTTATTACAGGGGAGAACAGATGTAAATATTGCACTGGCAAATTGATAAGGGGGGGTCTGAGGGCAATCTGAGCGTGTAGGCGGGTGATTGGGTGCCCGCAAGGGGCAGATTAGGGTCTGATCTGATGGGTAACAGTGACAGGGGGTGATAGGGGGTGATTAGTGGGTGTTTAGAGGAGAGAAGAGATGTAAACACTGCACTTGGGAGGTGATCTGATGTCGGATCTGCGGGCGATCTATTGGTGTGGGTGGGTGATCAGATTGCCCGCAAGGGGCTGATTGATGGGTGGCAGTGACAGGGGCTGATTGATGGGTGGCAGTGACAGGGGCTGATTGATGGGTGGCAGTGACAGGGGGTGATTGATGGGTGATTGATGGGTGATTGATGGGTGATTGATGGGTGATTGATGGGTGATTGATGGGTGATTGATGGGTGATTGACGGGTGATTGACAGGTGATCAGGGGGGATAGATGCATACAGTACATGGGGTGGGGGGGTCTGGGGAGAATCTGAGGGGTGGGGGGGTGATCAGGAGGGAGCAGGGGGCAGGGGGGGGGGGGATAAAAAAAAATAGCGTTGACAGATAGTGACAGGGAGAGATTGATGGGTGATTAGGGGGGTGATTGGGTGCAAACAGGGGTCTGGGGGGTGGGCAGGGGGGGGGGGGGGTCTGATGGGTGCTGTGGGCGATCTGGGGCAGGGAGGGGGGGAAAATCAGTGTGCTTGGTGCAGACTAGGGTGGCTGCAGCCTGCCCTGGTGGTCCCTCGGACACTGAGACCACCAGGGCAGGAGGCAGCCTGTATAATACACTTTGTAAACATTACAAAGTGTATTATACACTTTGTATGCGGCGATCGTCGGGTTAACATCCCGCCGGCGCTTCCGTATGGCCGGCGGGATGTTGCGGCGGGTGAGCGGCGCCAGGCGGATCGCTCCGCCCATGCCCCTACAAGGACCGCCGCCATTTGTCAATACGGCGGTCCTTGCAGGGTCCACTTCCCGGCCGCCAATTGTATATACGGCGGTCGGGAAGTGGTTAAAGGAGTACTATCGATTGAAACGACTTTTTTTTTTTTAATACTCTATATTAGTGTACACATTACCACTAGTGCTAGGGGCACTTTATTTATTCACCCAGGTCTCTCTCTCACTATCCCTGCTTAAAAATTCATTTCTCACACAGCTCATAGTAGTTTGGGTCACCCTGAGCTGCTTGGTTACTCTGTCACACAGCTCACAAATATATTTCACTGTCACTCACAGCATGCAGCAGACATGAGGAGAAATGGGCTGATCTGAGGTGGTAACAGGTAACTAAATGAGCTGGAATATTGCTGGAATATAACTAGCTATAACTGTAGTCTGTGTTTACACTCAGACTGGCTGCCTGCTTGAGGCGATTCACTCCAGGCTGCATCCACTTTACAAGCTGCTGAGAGGGGCAGACCACTGTCTACAATTAGCATTATTAGTATCTTTATCAGTAAAGAGAAGCAAAGATAATAAACACACATTGCTAGAATCTTTAACCACTTCCCGACCGCCGTATGTACAATTGGCGGCCGGGAAGTGCACCCCGCAAGGACCGCCGTATTGACAATTGGCGGCGGTCCTTGTAGGGGCATGGGCGGAGCGATCGCGTCATCAGTGACGCGATCCTCCGCCTCCGCCTGGCGCCGCTCACCCGCCGCAACATCCCGCCGGCTATACGGAAGCGCCGGCGGGATGTTAACCCCGCGATCGCCGCATACAAAGTGTATAATACACTTTGTAATGTTTGCAAAGTGTATTATACAGGCTGCCTCCTGCCCTGGTGGTCCCAGTGTCCGAGGGACCACCAGGGCAGGCTGCAGCCACCCTAGTCTGCACCAAGCACACTGATTTTCCCCCCCCCTGCCCCAGATCGCCCACAGCACCCATCAGACCCCCCCCTGCCCACCCCCCAGACCCCTGTTTGCACCCAATCACCCCCCTAATCACCCATCAATCACTCCCTGTCACTATCTGTCAACGCTATTTTTTTTTTTATCCCCCACCCTGCTCCCTGCCCCCTCCTGATCACCCCCCACCCCTCAGATTCTCCCCAGACCCCCCCCCAGACCACCCCCCCCCTGTTTACTGTATGCATCTATCCCCCTGATCACCTGTCAATCACCTGTCAATCACCCATCAATCACCCGTCAATCACCCCCTGTCACTGCCACCCATCAGCCAGCCCCTAACCTGCCCCTTGCGGGCAATCTGATCACCCCCCCACACCAATAGATCGCCCGCAGATCCGACATCAGATCACCTCCCAAATCCATTGTTTACATCTATTCTCTCCTCTAAACACCCACTAATTACCCATCAATCACCCATCAATCACCCCCTATCACCACCTGTCACTTTTACCTATCAGATCAGACCCTAATCTGCCCCTTGCGGGCACCCAATCACCCGCCCACACGCTCAGATTGCCCTCTGACCCCCCCTTATCAATTCACCAGTGCATCAATTACATCTGTTCTTCCCTGTAATAACCCACTGATCACCTGTCAATCACCTGCCAATCACCTATCACCCATCAATCACCCCCGTCACCCCCTGTCACTGCCACCCATCAATCAGCCCCTAACCTGCCCCTTGCGGGCAATCTGATCACCCACCCACACCATTAGATCGCCCGCAAACCCGCCGTCAGATTACCTCCCAAATGTATTGTTTACATCTGTTATCTTCTCTAAACACCCACTAATTACCCATCAATCACCCATCAATCACCCCCTATCACCACCTGTCACTGTTACCTATCAGATCAGACCCTAATCTGCCCCTTGCGGGCACCCAATCACCCGCCCACACGCTCAGATTGCCCTCAGACCCCCCCCCCCCCTTATCAATTCGCCAGTGCATTAATTACATCTGTCCTTCCCTGTAATAACCCACTGATCACCTGTCAATCACCTGCCAATCACCTATCACCCATCAATCACCCCGTCACTGCCACCCAACAATCAGCCCCTAACCTGCCCCTTGCGGGCAATCTGATCACCCACCCACACCAATAGATCGCCCGCAGATCCGACATCAGATCACCACCCAAGCGCAGCGTTTACATCTATTCTCTCCTCTAAACACCCACTAATTACCCATCAATCACCCCCTATCACCACCTATCACCACCTGTCACTGTTACCCATCAGATCAGACCCTAATCTGCCCCTTGCGGGCACCCAATCGCCCGCCTACACGCTCAGATTGCCCTCAGACCCCCCCTTATCAATTCGCCAGTGCAATATTTACATCTGTTCTCCCCTGTAATAACCCACTGATTACCTGTCAATCACCTATCAATCACCCATCAATCACCCCCTGTCACTGCCACCCATCAATCACCCCCTGTCACTTCCACCCATCAATCACCCGCTGTCACTGCCACCCATCAATCAGCCCCTAACCTGCCCCTTGCGGGCAAACTGATCACCCACCCACACCAATAGATCGCCCGCAGATCCGACATCAGATCACCACCCAAGCGCAGTGTTTCCATCTATTCTCTACCCTAAACACCCACTAATTACCCATCAATCACCCCCTGTCACTGCTACCTATCAGATTAGACCCCTATCTGCCCCTAGGGCACTCAATCACCCGCCCACACCCTCAGAATGCCCTCAGACCCCAGCCCTGATCACCTCGCCAGTGCATTGCTTGCATCTATTCCCCCCTCTAATCACACCTTGAGACACCCATCAATCACCTCCTGTCACCCCCCCTAGCACTCCTATCCATCAGATCAGGCCCAATACAACCTGTCATCTAAAAGGCCACCCTGCTTATGACCGGTTCCACAAAATTCGCCTCCTCATAGACCACCTGTCATCAAAATTTGCAGATGCTTATACCCCTGAACAGTCATTTTGAGACATTTGGTTTCCAGACTACTCACGGTTTTGGGCCTGTAAAATGCCAGGGCGGTATAGGAACCCCACAAGTGACCCCATTTTAGAAAAAAAGACACCCCAAGGTATTCTGTTAGGTGTATGACGAGTTCATAGAAGATTTTATTTTTTGTCAAAAGTTAGCGGAAATTAATTTTTATTGGTTTTTATTCACAAAGTGTCATTTTTCACTAACTTGTGACAAAAAATAAAATCTTCTATGAACTCGCCATACACCTAACGGAATACCTTGGGTGTCTTCTTTCTAAAATGGGGTCACTTGTGGGGTTCCTATACTGCCCTGGCATTTTAGGGGCCCTAAACCGCGAGGAGTAGTCTAGAAAACAAATGCCTCAAAATGACCTGTGAATAGGACGTTGGGCCCCTTAGCGCACCTAGGCTGCAAAAAATTGTCACACATGTGGTACCGCTGTACTCAGGAAAAGTAGTATAATGTGTTTTGCGGTGTATTTTTACACATACCCATGCTGGATGGGAGAAATTTCTATGTAAATGGACAATTGTGTGTAAAAAAATCAAACAATTGTCATTTACAGAGATATTTCTCCCACTTAGCATGGGTATGTGTAAAAATACACCCCAAAACGCATTATACTACTTCTCCTGAGTACGACGGTACCACATGTGTGACACTTTTTTACACCCTAAGTACGCTAAGGGGCCCAAAGTCCAATGAGTACCTTTAGGATTTCACAGGTCATTTTGCGACATTTGGTTTCAAGACTACTCCTCACGGTTTAGGGCCCCTAAAATGCCAGGGCAGTATAGGAACCCCACAAATGACCCCATTCTAGAAAGAAGACACCCAAAGGTATTCCGTACGGAGTATGGTGAGTTCATAGAAGATTTTATTTTTTGTCACAAGTTAGCGGAAAATGACACTTTGTGAAAAAAAACTATTAAAATCAATTTCCGCTAACTTGTGACAAAAAAATAAAAACTTCTATGAACTCACCATACTCCTAACGGAATACCTTGGGGTGTCTTCTTTCTAAAATGGGGTCATTAGTGGGGTTCCTATACTGCCCTGGCATTTTAGGGGCCCTAAACCGTGAGGAGTAGTCTTGAAACAAAAATGACCTGTGAAATCCTAAAGGTACTCATTGGACTTTGGGCCCCTTAGTGCAGTTAGGGTGCAAACAAGTGCCACACATGTGGTATCGCCGTACTCGGGAGAAGTAGTATAATGTGTTTTGGGGTGTATTTTTACACATACCCATGCTGGGTGGGAGAAATACCTCTGTAAATGACAATCTTTTGATTTTTTTTACACACAATTGTCCATTTACAGAGGTATTTCTCCCACCCAGCATGGGTATGTGTAAAAATACACCCCAAAACACATTGTACTACTTCTCCCGAGTACGGCGATACCACATGTGTGGCACTTTTTTGCACCCTAACTGCGCTAAAGGGCCCAAAGTCCAATGAGTACCTTTAGAATTTCACAGGTCATTTTGAGAAATTTCGTTTCAAGACTACTCCTCACGGTTTAGGGCCCCTAAAATGCCAGGGCAGTATAGGAACCCCACAAATGACCCCATTTTAGAAAGAAGACACCCCAAGGTATTCCGTTAGGAGTATGGTGAGTTCATAGAAGATTTTATTTTTTGTCAAAAGTTAGCGGAAAATGACACTTTGTGAAAAAACACAATTAAAATCAATTTCCGCTAACTTTTGACAAAAAAATAAAATCTTCTATGAACTCACTATACTCCTAACAGAATACCTTGGGGTGTCTTCTTTCTAAAATGGGGTCATTTGTGGGGTTCCTATACTGCCCTGGCATTTTAGGGGCCCTAAACCGTGAGGAGTAGTCTTGAAACGAAATTTCTCAAAATGACCTGTGAAATTCTAAAGGTACTCATTGGACTTTGGGCCCTTTAGCGCAGTTAGGGTGCAAAAAAGTGCCACACATGTGGTATCGCCGTACTCAGGAGAAGTAGTATAATGTGTTTTGTGGTGTATTTTTACACATACCCATGCTGGGTGGGAGAAAGATCTCTGTAAATGGACAATTGTGTGTAAAAAAAATTAACAAATTGTCATTTACAGAGATATTTCTCCCACCCAGCATGGGTATGTGTAAAAATACACCCCAAAACACATTATACTACTTCTCCTGAGTACGGCAATACCACATGTGTGGCACTTTTTTGCACCCTAACTGCGCTAAGGGGTCCAAAGTCCAATGAGCACCTTCAGGCTTTACAGGGGTGCTTACAATTTAGCACCCCCCAAAATGTCAGGACAGTAAACACACCCCACAAATGACCCCATTTTGGAAAGTAGACACTTCAAGGTATTCAGAGAGGAGCATGGTGAGTCCGTGGCAGATTTCATTTTTTTTTGTCGCAAGTTAGAAGAAATGGAAACTTTTTTTTTTTTTTTTTTTCCACAAAGTGTCATTTTCCGCTTACTTGTGACAAAAAATAATATCTTCTATGAACTCACTATGCCTCTCAGTGAATACTTTGGGATGTCTTCTTTCCAAAATGGGGTCATTTGGGGGGTATTTATACTATCCTGGAATTCTAGCCCCTCATGAAACATGACAGAGGGTCAGAAAAGTCAGAGATGCTTGAAAATGGGAAAATTCACTTTTTGCACCATAGTTTGTAAACGCTATAACTTTTACCCAAACCAATAAATATACACTGAATGGGTTTTTTTTTAATCAAAAACATGTTTGTCCACATTTTTCGCGCTGCATGTATACAGAAATTTTACTTTATTTGAAAACTGTCAGCACAGAAAGTTAAAAAAATCATTTTTTTGCCAAAATTCATGTCTTTTTTGCTGAATATAATAAAAAGTAAAAATCGCAGGAGCAATCAAATAGCACTAAAAGAAAGCTTTATTAGTGACAAGAAAAGGAGCCAAAATTCATTTAGGTGGTAGGTTGTATGAGCGAGCAATAAACCGTGAAAGCTGCAGTGGTCTGAATGGAAAAAAAGTGTCCGGTCCTTAAGGGGTAGAAAGCCCTAGGTCCTCAAGTGGTTAACCTCTTACCACCATATCAACAAGGTTATTTCAGCAAGGTGATAATTAACCACTTCCCGACCGCCTAACGCACAGAGGCGGCCGGGAAGTGGACCCCGCAAGGACCGCCGTATAGACAAATGGCGGTGGTCCTTGTAGGGGCATGGGCGGAGCGATCGCGTCATCCGTGACGCGATCCTCCGCCTGGCGCCGCTCACCCGCCGCAACATCCTGCCGGCCATACGGAAGCGCCGGCGGGATGTTAACCCGACGATCGCCGCATACAAAGTGTATAATACACTTTGTAATGTTTACAAAGTGTATTATACAGGCTGCCTCCTGCCCTGGTGGTCCCAGTGTCCGAGGGACCACCAGGGCAGGCTGCAGCCACCCTAGTCTGCACCAAGCACACTGATTTCCCCCCCCCCCCCCTGCCCCAGATCGCCCACAGCACCCATCAGACCCCCCCCCTGCCCACCCCCCAGACCCCTGTTTGCACCCAATCACCCCCCTAATCACCCATCAATCACTCCCTGTCACTATCTGTAAACTCTATTTCCCCCCCCCCCTGCCCCCTCCTGATCACCCCCCCACCCCTCAGATTCTCCCCAGACCCCCCCCCCCCCCATGTACTGTATGCATCTATCCCCCCTGATCACCTGTCAATCACCCGTCAATCACCCCCTGTCACTGCCACCCATCAATCAGCCCCTAACCTGCCCCTTGCGGGCAATCTGATCACCCCCCCACACCAATAGATCGCCCGCAGATCCGACATCAGATCACCTCCCAAATCCATTGTTTACATCTATTCTCTCCTCTAAACACCCACTAATTACCCATCAATCACCCATCAATCACCCCCTATCACCACCTGTCACTTTTACCTATCAGATCAGACCCTAATCTGCCCCTTGCGGGCACCCAATCACCCGCCCACACGCTCAGATTGCCCTCTGACCCCCCCTTATCAATTCACCAGTGCATTAATTACATCTGTTCTTCCCTGTAATAACCCACTGATCACCTGTCAATCACCTGCCAATCACCTATCACCCATCAATCACCCCCTGTCACTGCCACCCAACAATCAGCCCCTAACCTGCCCCTTGCGGGCAATCTGATCACCCACCCACACCAATAGATCGCCCGCAGATCCGACATCAGATCACCACCCAAGCGCAGCGTTTACATCTATTCTCTCCTCTAAACACCCACTAATTACCCATCAATCACCCATCAATCACCCCCTATCACCACCTGTCACTGTTACCCATCAGATCAGACCCTAATCTGCCCCTTGCGGGCACCCAATCACCCGCCTACACGCTCAGATTGCCCTCAGACCCCCCCTTATCAATTCGCCAGTGCAATATTTACATCTGTTCTCCCCTGTAATAACCCACTGATTACCTGTCAATCACCTATCAATCACCCATCAATCACCCCCTGTCACTGCCACCCATCAATCAGCCCCTAACCCGCAAGGGCAATCTGATCACCCACCCACACCAATAGATTGCCCGCAGATCCGACGTCCGATCACCTCCCAAGTGCAGTGTTTACATCTGTTCTCTACCCTAAACACCCACTAATTACCCATCAATCACCCCCTGTCACTGCTACCTATCAGATTAGACCCCTATCTGCCCCTAGGGCACTCAATCACCCGCCCACACCCTCAGAATGCCCTCGGACCCCAGCCCTGATCACCTCGCCAGTGCATTGCTTGCATCTATTCCCCCCTCTAATCACACCTTGAGACACCCATCAATCACCTCCTGTCACCCCCCCTAGCACTCCTATCCATCAGATCAGGCCCAATACAACCTGTCATCTAAAAGGCCACCCTGCTTATGACCGGTTCCACAAAATTCGCCTCCTCATAGACCACCTGTCATCAAAATTTGCAGATGCTTATACCCCTGAACAGTCATTTTGAGACATTTGGTTTCCAGATTACTCACGGTTTTGGGCCCGTAAAATGCCAGGGCGGTATAGGAACCCCACAAGTGACCCCATTTTAGAAAAAAAGACACCCCAAGGTATTCTGTTAGGTGTATGACAAGTTCATAGAAGATTTTTTTTGTCAAAAGTTAGCGGAAATTGATTTTTATTGGGTTTTTTTCACAAAGTGTCATTTTTCACTAACTTGTGACAAAAATAAAATCTTCTATGAACTCGCCATACACCTAACAGAATACCTTGGGGTGTCTTCTTTCTAAAATGGGGTCACTTGTGGGGTTCCTATACTGCCCTGGCATTTTAGGGGCCCTAAACCGCGAGGAGTAGTCTAGAAAACAAATGCCTCAAAATGACCTGTGAATAGGACATTGGGCCCCTTAGCGCACCTAGGCTGCAAAAAAGTGTCACACATGTGGTACCGCCGTACTCAGGAAAAGTAGTATAATGTGTTTTGGGGTGTATTTTTACACATACCCATGCTGGGTGGGAGAAATTTCTATGTAAATGGACAATTGTGTGTAAAAAAAATCAAACAATTGTCATTGACAGAGATATTTCTCCCACTTAGCATGGGTATGTGAAAAAATACACCCCAAAACGCATTATACTACTTCTCCTGAGTATGGCGGTACCACATGTGTGGCACTTTTTTACACCCTAAGTACGCTAAGGGGCCCAAAGTCCAATGAGTACCTTTAGGATTTCACAGGTCATTTTGCGACATTTGGTTTCAAGACTACTCCTCACGGTTTAGGGCCCCTAAAATGCCAGGGCAGTATAGGAACCCCACTAATGACCCCCATTTTAGAAAGAAGACACCCCAAGGTATTCTGTTAGGAGTATGGTGAGTTCATAGAAGATTTTATTTTTTGTCACAAGTTAGCGGAAAATGACACTCTGTGAAAAAAAACAATTAAAATCAATTTCCGCTGAGTGTCATTTTCCGCTAACTTGTGACAAAAAATAAAATCTTCTATGAACTCACCATACTTCGTACGGAATACCTTTGGGTGTCTTCTTTCTAGAATGGGGTCATTTGTGGGGTTCCTATACTGCCCTGGCATTTTAGGGGCCCTAAACCGTGAGGAGTAGTCTTGAAACCAAATGTCGCAAAATGACCTGTGAAATCCTAAAGGTACTCATTGGACTTTGGGCCCCTTAGCGTACTTAGGGTGTAAAAAAGTGCCACACATGTGGTACCGCCATACTCAAGAGAAGTAGTATAATGCGTTTTGGGGTGTATTTTTTCACATACCCATGCTAAGTGGGAGAAATATCTCTGTAAATGACAATTGTTTGATTTTTTTACACACAATTGTCCATTTACATTTACAGAGATATTTCTCCCACTTAGCATGGGTATGTGAAAAAATACACCCCAAAACGCATTATACTACTTCTCCTGTGAAAAAAAACAATTAAAATCAATTTCCGCTAACTTGTGACAAAAAAATAAAAACTTCTATGAACTCACCATACTCCTAACGGAATACCTTGGGGTGTCTTCTTTCTAAAATGGGGGTCATTAGTGGGGTTCCTATACTGCCCTGGCATTTTAGGGGCCCTAAACCGTGAGGAGTAGTCTTGAAACGAAATTTCTCAAAATGACCTGTGAAATCCTAAAGGTACTCATTGGACTTTGGACCCTTTAGCGCAGTTAGGGTGCAAAAAAGTGCCACACATGTGGTATCACCGTACTCGGGAGAAGTAGTACAATGTGTTTTGGGGTGTATTTTTACACATACCCATGCTGAGTGGGAGAAATACCTCTGTAAATGGACAATTGTGTGTAAAAAAATCAGAGGTATTTCTCCCACCCAGCATGGGTATGTGTAAAAATACACCCCAAAACACATTGTACTACTTCTCCCGAGTACGGTGATACCACATGTGTGGCACTTTTTTGCACCCTAACTGCGCTAAAGGGTCCAAAGTCCAATGAGTACCTTTAGGATTTCACAGGTCATTTTGAGAAACTTCTTTCAAGACTACTCCTCACGGTTTAGGGCCCCTAAAATGCCAGGGCAGTATAGGAACCCCACAAATGACCCCATTTTAGAAAGAAGACACCCCAAGGTATTCCGTTAGTAGTATAGCGAGTTCATAGAAGATTTTATTTTTTGTCACAAGTTAGCGGAAATTGATTTTAATTGTGTTTTTTCACAAAGTGTCATTTTCCGCTAACTTGTGACAAAAAATAAAATCTTCTATGAACTCACCATACTCCTAACTGAATACCTTGGGGTGTCTTCTTTCTAAAATGGGGTAATTTGTGGGGTTCCTATACTGCCCTGGCATTTTAGGGGCCCTAAACCGTGAGGAGTAGTCTTGAAACGAAATTTCTCAAAATGACCTGTGAAATCCTAAAGGTACTCATTGGACTTTGGCCCTTTAGTGCAGTTAGGGTGCAAAAAAGTGCCACACATGTGGTATCGCCGTACTCAGGAGAAGTAGTATAATGTGTTTTGGGGTGTATTTTTACACATACCCATGCTGAGTGGGAGAAAGATCTCTGTAAATGGACAATTGTGTGTAAAAAAAAATTAAAAAATTGTCATTTACAGAGATATTTCTCCCACCCAGCATGGGTATGTGTAAAAAT
Organism: Hyperolius riggenbachi; assembly: GCF_040937935.1. Classification (NCBI taxonomy): domain Eukaryota; kingdom Metazoa; phylum Chordata; class Amphibia; order Anura; family Hyperoliidae; genus Hyperolius; species Hyperolius riggenbachi. The sequence goes on along the minus strand of NC_090653.1, from coordinate 230,000,342 downwards.
ACACCCCAAAACACATTATACTACTTCTCCTGAGTATAGCAATACCACATGTGTGGCACTTTTTTGCAGCCTAACTGCGCTAAGGGGTCCAAAGTTCAATGAGCACCTCTAGGCCCGGTTCACATTAGCGGTTGTTTGCCAAACGGACCGGATGACCTGACCGGATCCGGACCGGATCCGGATCGGAACCGTACGGTTCTGATCCGGATCCGATCCGGATCCGGTCAGGTTGCATCAGGTGGTAATCAGGATGCGATCCGGATCCGTTTGGCAAAGTTAACGTAAAAAAAAAAAAAAATGTTGGGGTCTGGGAGGTCAGCAGAAGGGGGACCTGTGGAATCAGGCCCTCTGCTGTTTAGCACTCACCTCCACCTCCGACATGCTGCCAACATCCTGCCAACACCTCCAGCTCGTGCTGCTCCACTCCAAAATGCTTGCCCATGTGTCCCCAGCCAATATCGCCGCAAAAATCCGCATAGGAAGTGGGGTAGAAGATCCGGATTTCTCAGCCAGTGTGTTGTGCGGCCTCCGGTTCCCATTTGTTTGTATTGGCCGGATGGTGCAGTCCGGCTCCGCCCCGGATACGGCTGCCGGAGGGGCCGGATGAAAAAATAGCGCATTTTGGAACGGAGGCCGGAGTCCGGATCCGGCCCGGCTCCGGTTCTGCAGAACGGACCCATGTGAACGGACGCATAGGTTTTAATTGCTATGCCGTGCGTCCGTTCCGTCCGTTCTGCAGGCGGTGCGGCTCCGGCACGGCGATTCCGGAGGGCCACCGCAAGTGTGAACCGGGCCTTAGGCTTTACAGGGGTGCTTACAATTTAGCACCCCCCAAAATGTCAGGACAGTAAACACCCCACAAATGACCCATTTTGGAAAGTAGACCCTTCAAGGTATTCAGAGAGGGGCATGGTGAGTCTGTGGCAGATTTCATTTTTTTTTGTCGCAAGTTAGAAGAAATGGAAACTTTTTTTTAAATTTTATTTTTTTCACAAAGTGTCATTTTCCGCTTACTTGTGACAAAAAATAATATCTTCTATGAACTCATTATGCCTCTCAGTGAATACTTTGGGATGTCTTCTTTCCAAAATGGGGTCATTTGGGGGGTATTTATACTATCCTGGAATTCTAGCCCCTCATGAAACATGACAAGTGGTCAGAAAAGTCAGAGATGCTTGAAAATGGGAAAATTCACTTTTTGCACCATAGTTTGTAAACGCTATAACTTTTACCCAAACCAATAAATATACACTGAATGGGTTTTTTTTTAATCAAAAACATGTTTGTCCACATTTTTCGTGCTGCATGTATACAGAAATTTTACTTTATTTGAAAAATGTCAGCACAGAAAGTTAAAAAAATCATTTTTTTTGCCAAAATTCATGTCTTTTTTGATGAATATAATAAAAAGTAAAAATCGCAGGAGCAATCAAATAGCACCAAAAGAAAGCTTTATTAGTGACAAGAAAAGGAGCCAAAATTCATTTAGGTGGTAGGTTGTATGAGCGAGCAATAAACTGTGAAAGGTGCAGTGGTCTGAATGGAAAAAAAGTGGCCGGTCCTTAGAGAACCCGAGGTGGGAATCTTAGAGTTAAATCTATACACAGAGGCTGGGTCTGGCTATAGTGCCCAGCCTCTGTTGCTAGTTGAATATTCCCTAAATCCCCCCTGCTCTCTGCACAAGCCCATAAATTACAGCCGCGCTGGCGACACTGAGCGTGTCGCAGCAGGCTCTGTTTACCATTCTAGTGCCACTCATGCCGCTCCCCCGCCTCCTGCAGAGCGCCGATCCCCGCCCACGTCTCTTCCCTCGCCGCTGATTAGAGAGAAGGGACTCGGGCAGGGAACTGCGCTCTGCAGGAGGCGGGGGAGCAGCGTGAGTGACACTAGAAAAGTAAACAGAGCTAGACAGCGCGGCTGTAATTTATGGGCTCGTGCAGAGCACAGGGGGGATTTAGGGAATATTCAACTAGCAACAGAGGCTGGGCACTATAGCCAGACCCAGCCTCTGTGTATAGATTTAACTCTAAGATTCCCACCTCGGGTTCTCTTTAAGGGGTAGAAAGCCCTAGGTCCTCAAGTGGTTAAACTATAAACTGAGGAGTTGATAGCATCTCCCTTTTGCAGAGACATGGTCTAGCCCTCTGGGAGCTCAGTATTAGATACATTTTGTATCCAACACTGACGCCAAAACTGACGGAGGATTTTACAGCTGAGAGGAACAGCTGTGTGAGGAATCAAATTGCTCCTGGTACTTGCCCTAATGTGTGCTACAACATACAGCATTTAAAAATAAATGCATACATCGATAGTATTCCTTTAAGAACCAGCGTTGAATTATGTGATCTGTGCTGGGTGGGCTCTACAGCCCCCAGCACAGATCAAACACCAGGCAGAGAGATCAGATCACCCCCCTTTTTTCCACACTAGGGGGATGATGTGCTGGGGGGGGGGTCAGATCTCTGCTGCCTGCGTGTGGCTGGCAGGGGGGGCAACTCAAAGCCCCCCTCCGCGGCGAAATTCCGCTTCCCCCTCTCCTACCTGGCAGCCCTGGTGATCGGGGCTGCACAGGACGCTATCCGTCCTGTGCAGCCTGTGACAGGACGTCCCCTGTCACATGGCGGCGATCCCCGGCCGCTGATTGGCCGGGGATCGCCGATCTGCCTTACGGCGCTGCTGCGCAGCAGCGCCGTACAATGTAAACAAAGCGGATTATTTCCGCTTGTGTTTACATTTAGCCTGCGAGCCGCGATCGGCGGCCCGCAGGCTATTCACGGAGCCCCCCGCTGTGAATTGACAGGAAGCAGCTGCTCGCGCGAGCGGCTGCTTCCTGATTAATTAGCCTGCGACGCACCTGCAGCTGCCACTTTGCCGACGCGCGTTATGAGTGCGCGGTCGGCAAGTGGTTAAGTAGATTTTTAGTCCGGAGGTTCACTTTAACTACTAGCCGACCGCGTCATGCCGATGGGCGTGGTGGCAGCCCCAGGACCGCCTAATGCCGTAAAGTCCTGGGGCTCTGTTTTTTGCAGGAGATCGTGCACAGGCTGCGTGTGCATCTCCTGCTTGGTGAGCGGAGCTCCGCCTTCAGTCTCCAAGTGGTGATCACTGTTCGGGAGACTGTTAGACGGCGCAACTGCCGTCTAATTACCCGTACAGCGCTGCAATCTACAACCGTCCTGAGGCACAGAGGTGATTGGCTGTCGTAGGCTGAAGCCTATGACAGCTGATCAATAAGATTTATCTTAATTATGGGGTTTGGGGTGATTAGTGCGCTCCTCAGGATAAGAATTAGTCACAACCTCCAACACCTGGTGCGTTATGATCAGCAGGGGTGTATACCCTTATAAAAAAAATCCTTATGTTATAATGATATCAGCGCTCAAACAGGAATTTCCTACTTAACACTCATCAGCTTCCCGCTGTATGATTGACTTACTGAAAGGGCATAAGAAAGCACTTCCAATAAATCCCCTTCACAATTCACAACCTAAAATATGTACATACAAGATCTAATATTTTGATCACCGAGTCCCAGTGACCCACACACTTCACCCAAAGGTGAAGACTGATAGTCCACTCTTTTGCTGGGTTCCAATGTTCACAGATGTGCTTCTTGAACCAACACAGTACCGAAAGTCCTAGTTTTCAGGACCCAAATATAAATGTTTTTGATATTGGGAAAGAAACCTTTGCACCAGCAGGTATAATCCTCATAGAAACAATAAATGTGCTCACCAGATTGGAGTGCCAATCACAACAGTTGGCAATCAGCGCATGTGGCCCAGCCTGTCAGTAAAATCCGATCCTCCTGTCCCTCCAGCCGTATTCCGATCGTGCATGCAAAGGGAAAGACAAAGCTCTATGGCATAGTACGTTTGTAACTTGTCACCCCAAAGTGCACTTCACACAGCTTAGCTATGGTGACCCAGCACCTCTTTATCTGTCTCATGCAGGTGCTCTTATGATAGTATCCTAGCCTCTTACCAAATGCTATGGCTGACCCAATCCGACCAGCTCCGGAGCCTAAACACGGAAAGAGACGCCAGGCCATGAGGATTTTATTGATATGCGCATTTTTACTTGGAGCATTGTGAGTGCAATTTTAAATTACTTTTTACCCGGAATAAACAGTATTACGCTATGCAAAGTGTCTGTTTGAGTCTAAGGTGCTGCTGGATTGTGGATGCTGTGAAGGAAAGTGCTGCTGAATAAGTGAACATGCTGGTCGGATTGGGTCAGCCATAGCATTTGGTAAGAGGCTAGGATACTATCATAAGAGCACCTGCATGAGACAGATAAAGAGGTGCTGGGTCACCATAGCTGAGCTGTGTGAAGTGCACTTTGGGGTGACAAGTTACAAACGTACTATGCCATAGAGCTTTGTCTTTTCCTTTGCATGCACGATCGGAATACGGCCGGAGGGACAGGAGGATCGGATTTTACTGACAGGCTGGGCCACATGCGCTGATTGCCAATTGTTGTGATTGGCACTCCAATCTGGTGAGCACATTTATTGTCTCTGAGGATTATACCTGCTGGTGCAAAGGTTTCTTTCCCAATATCAAAAACATTTATATTTGGGTCCTGAAAACTAGGACTTTCGGTACTGTGTTGGTTCTGGTGGTTTAAGAAGCACATCTGTGAACATTGGAACCCAGCAAAAGAGTGCACTATCAGTCTTCACCTTTGGGTGAAGTGTGTGGGTCACTGGGACTCGGTGATCAAAATATTAGATCTTGTATGTACATATTTTAGGTTGTGAATTGTGAAGGGGATTTATTGGAAGTACTTTCTTATGCCCTTTCAGTAAGCCAATCATACAGCGGGAAGCTGATGAGTGTTAAGTAGGAAATTTCTGTTTGAGCGCTGATATTATATCATAAGGTGATCAATAAGATTGGCAAGGGGGGAGGGCGAGGGCATACAACAGTAAAAAAAAAAAAAACTTAGAAAAAAAAAATACACCAAATAAATAAACATCTGGGTGGGAGTTATCAATCAGATCCCACCACCAGAGAGCTCTGTTGGTGGGGAGGGGGAATCACTTGTGTGCTGTGTTGTGTGGCCCTGAAGCTTGGCCTTAAAGCTGCAGTGACCAGTTTAATGAAAAATGGCCTGGTCTTTAGGGGTGTTTAACACTGCAGTCCTCGAGTGGTTAAGAAAATGTTGCTTTCAAGCCAGAGATAGTTTACACCATTGCATTTTAACCATAGAAGTATACTGGCATGTTTGGTGTCTGATGGTAAATCCTTTGTAGGACTCATTGCATTCCTCACTTACTGTTCTCTCTTCACACAGATGGTGGCTCCTGCACTCCTTCCTAGCATTCCTGCATACAGCCCAGGTTGTCCTTGGATACATGTTGATGCTACTCGTCATGTCCTACAACACTGCTGTTTTCCTGGCAGTTCTCCTGGGATCAGGTGTTGGATATTACCTGGCTTTCCCACTGCTTGCCAGATACTACAAGCCACACCGCTTATAGGAAATGGTAATGGAGATATATAGATAAGGACATATCCTCCTGATTATTTTGCACACAGTGCGCTGATGGGTAGTAATGCGTGGTGCTGGAGGAAATAGACTGTTGCTATGGATACACTCCTATGCATCCAGATTTTAAGGTTGAGCACAGCCCTGGACAACCACTATAGACTGGTACTTGTTTTGGGTTGCACAGCTGTCATGTTGATGGCTTTGCTGGTTTTTAATTGTATATTTTGATTTACAGTTTTGCACATGGAAACTCCTGTGTAAAATATCTGATAGACTAAAAACTCAGATTAGCTTTCTTTTTTCTCGCTTTCTAAATGAAGGACAAAATCAGGTTCTTTCTGCCACTGCCATCCCTGTGATTTTAGAATATACAGGACGAGGTGACCGGTTAATGCTTATTTTGTGATTTCTCAGGTGAGGCATATCTAGCCAATTGCAATGCGACAATCCTTCCACTATCTCCACACACAGGATGTGGTGATTGCTCAGCGGGTGCTTTTTATGCAAAGAAAAACAAGTGTGTACTAGGTTTATTTTGCCATGACTTTTTAAAAGTTTTTTTTTTTTTCATTTTAAGATGAACATGTTTCCTAAAAAATAAAATCTGTTATAATTGTTTACACGGACATTTCTTAAGTGTTGTGCAGCCAAAGAACCTGTATCTTTTAATATGAGAGAGGTTTTTCAATGTTGGATTTTGGCTAGCATTGGTTCACACTAGCAGTGCTTATCTAAGCGCCAGACTTTGAAAATTGCTTTGCTACTGTAATGCTGTGTTTTGGTTTTAGTTTCTTTTTAAAATATAAATTGCATTTTTACGTAAGATCATACATAGCATTACATTAGCGTAAGTGTTTATCAAATAGCTGCCACTTAGAACAGCACTCATGGTGTGAACCAGCATTAGAGACTCTGAAGTCTCCCTAAACCCTATGTTAGTTACCTGGTAACTTCATTTTTAGTAACCTCCAGGACAGGTCCACCATGAGACGACATAGGCTCCTCCCAGGAACAGGAAACGTCCAATTGAGTACTCTATAAATTTTATCAGACACCCTCACTCGCCAGTATAACACAAGAACTGTTCTTTAGGTAACACCAAGGGTGTCATTCATATTATTATCATTAATATAAACATATATATACATATATACACATACACATACATACATATATATATATACACATACATACATACATATCCCTTAAGTAGGGTGGGTTACGGACCTGTCCTGGAGGTTACTAAAAATGAAGTTACCAGGTAACTAACATAGGGTTTTTCCAGTAACCTCCAGGACAGGTCCACCATGAGAAGATGGGCAAGAATCTTACCATTTAGGGTGGGTTAGCTGCCTGCAGAACTTTTCTTCCAAAGGATTGCTGTCTTGCAGACATCAGATTCACCCTGTAATGTCTTGAGAAGGTGCCAAGGCTTGACCACGTAGCTGCTCTACAGATTTCCTCCGGCGTAGCGCCCGCTCTGTAGGCCCATGACGTAGCTGTTGCCCTAGTAGAATGGGCTCTTACAACCCCTGATAAGTTTGACCCTGTCAACTTATAAGCCTCCTCTATACATAATCTTATCCACTTTGCTATTGTTCTTTTAGACATCTTCATGCCCTTAGAAGCCCCTATAGTATTTATAAATAAAGCTCTAGACCTTCTAATATCTGCTACTGCTTCTAAATAATTTATCAAACATCTTCTGACATCCAATGATGGTTCTGTATTATAAGAAGGTAACGTAATCTCCTGAGATCTGTGAAACCTCGTAGATACTTTCGGTAGAAATTCTTCACATGTCTTCAGAATCACCTTATCATTGTAGATAGTGCAGAATGGTTCATCGCAACATAAAGCCTCCATCTCACTTACTCTTCTGGCTGACGTAATTGCTATTAAGAATATCGTTTTCATTGTTAATAACTTCAATGATATATCTGACAAAGGTTCAAAGGGCTCTTTCTTCAACACCCCCAAGACTAAGGATAAATCCCAGGTAGGGATCTTCCTAACAATCAATGGTCTCTTCCTCTCTATAGATCTAAAAAATTGAATGATAAGAGGATCCTCTGCTAACTTAACATCTAGAAATGTTGACAATGCCGCCACTTGGACCTTCATAGTACTAAGGGCTAAGTTCTTCTCCATTCCATCCTGCAGAAATTCCAAAACCATAGGAATAGTATCACCTGAAAACCCTGACTGTTTCTGCCACATATTGAACGTCTTCCAATATTTTAGATATATCTTACGAGTTATATTCTTTCTACAATCTAATATTGTCGTAATTACTCTCTCTGAAAGACCCCTTTTTCTCAGAGGAGACCTCTCAGAAGCCAAGCGGACAGGTTTAGATTTGGAATGCAACCTGGGCCTCTTCTTGACTTCAAGATCACTGATTCCTTTTGTGGAATCCTCCATGGACCGTCCAATCTCATCTTTAGAAGTATTGGATACCAACTTCTTCTTGGCCAGTCTGGTGTTATCATGATCACCGTAGTCCTTGACTGTATCAACTTCTGTAACACCCGAGGTATTAACTGAATCGGAGGAAATGCATACGCCTTGTTGAATACCCATTTCTGGCTCAGTGCATCCACTGCCTCTGCCCCCTCTCTGGGATTTAGTGAATAAAATCTTTTGCATTTTGTGTTTTGTCTGTTCGCGAATAGGTCTATTTGAGGACGACCCCACTTCCTGACTAATACTCTGAATATCCTGTTTGATATCTCCAACTCTGTATTCGATAGTCTGTGTCTGCTTAGAAAATCCGCCATGTTGTTCAAAGATCCCTTTAGATGAATTGCTGATAACGATAGGAGATTCTCTTCTGCTAACATCAATATTTCCATCGAGAGCTCTAGAAGCTTTTTTGATCTCGTTCCTCCCTGACGATTTATGTATGCCACAGCTGTGGTATTGTCTGTCCTGATCTGAACATGCTGTCCCCTTAATAGATGTAATGACTGCATCAGAGATTCTTTTATTGCTCTTAGTTCCCTGTAATTTGAGGACTGGTTTCTTACTGTTCTTGTCCAAAGACCCTGAAGAATTCTTCCCTCTAAATGTGCACCCCATCCTAGTAGGCTTGCATCTGTAGTCACCACCTTCTGTGTGGGATAACTCCATAATCTTCCCTCTGTGAGGACCTTCTCTGTCAACCACCATTCTAGTGACTTTAGAACTAGTTCCGGTAACGTTAATGTCTTCTCTAGATCCTCCTGTTTCTTGCTCCAGTTCTCCATCATCCAGAACTGTAGGTTTCTCGTGTGCATTAGAGCCCACTGAACAGCTGGAGAAGTTGATGTTAGAAATCCTAATACCTTCATGATTTCTCTTATTGACATGGTTGGATCTGCCTTGCAATCTACTATAATTCTTTTTGTCTTTAATACTTTTTCTTCCGTCAGATAAAGTCTCTGTGTCTGTGAGTCTATCAAGACTCCTAGAAATTGTATTCTTGATGTTGGTTGAAGAACCGACTTGTCCCAGTTTATGATCCATCCCAGATTCTGTAACTGCTCTAGAACCGTCTCTGTGTGATCCTCTGCCTGTTTGTTCGACTCTGCCACAATCAGAAGGTCGTCCAGATAAGGGATAACTAGAATCCCCTTTGTGTGAAAGTCTTTTATTACCTCTCCCATTACTTTTGAAAATATTCGGGGAGCTGACGATATTCCAAACGGTAGGACCTTGAATTGAAAGTGCTGAACTAGTTTCTTTTTCTTTACCGCAAATCTTAGGAATTTCTGGGACGAGTCTCTTACTGGGATGTGCCAGTATGCATCCCTTAGGTCGATATTTGTCATTACACATCCTGGGGTCAGTAAGTTTCTTACAGAAAAAATCGATTCCATCCTGAATCTTAGATAAGATACAAAGGGATTTAAAGGCTTTAGATTGAGTATTAACCTGAACTTCCCCGTCGGTTTTCGAACCAGGAAAATCGTCGAGTAAAATCCTTTGTGTTCCTGACTCTTTGGGACAGGGACCACTACCTTTTCCTTCACCATATTCTCTATGCTGTTTACCAACGCGAATCTCCTTTCCTTGTCTCTTGGAAGAGGAGTCGCCACAAATCTTTTTCTTGGAAATGATTGAAACTGAATTTTGTATCCCTGTCTTACCAGATTGAGAATGAAATCGTTTTTCGTTATTTTTGACCATTGGGAATAATACTGCATTAGCCGACCCCCAACTCTTCCTTTGGCGTCACTTTTTTTCTTTACTGTCTGTGTTACGAAAAAGAAAATTCCTTTTCGCTCCTTCCTTATTAATGGCCCAGGGTTTCTTTCTCTGTTGAAACTTATCCCTATTATCCTGCCTGTTTCTCCTGAAAAATCTTTTGTTCTGAATAAATTTCTTTTTCTTCGGAAACCCTTTCTTCCTATCGGAAGTTCTCTCCAATATTTCATCTAGCTGGGCTCCGAACAGCAGTTCTCCATCAAAAGGTATATTACACACCCTAGCTTTGGAGGCCTGACTTCCATCCCAGTTTTTTATCCAGAGATTACGTCTGGCCGTATTAATTAATGCACTTGTTCTAGCATTTACTCTAATATTTTCTGCTGCAGCATCCGTAATATAATCTGTAGCCTTGGCTACAACCTCTAATGATTCTAAAATTTCTTTTTTAGATGCCCCCCTCTCAACATTTTCCTGAACCTTCTTTACCCAAAGGGCTAATACTCTTGAAACACAAGTCGTAGCTGCCGCAGGTCTAAAGTTAGCTCCAGCTGAAGACCAGGCCTTCTTTAAAGCAAATTCGACTCTCTTATCTTGTGGGTCCTTGAGGTATCCCAGATCCTCAAATGCTAACTCGTTGTCCTTATTCACTTGTGAGAAAGCTGCATCTAATCTGGGGCATCGATCCCATGTTTTTATATCCCCCTCTGAAAATGGAAATCTTTTAACAAACCCTTTGGACATGAATAATTTCCTATCCGGAAATTTCCATTGACTCATTATAGTATTCTTAGTGGATTTGTGAACAGGGAATGTCAGTGGTTCTGATGGCTCCATTCCCTGATATAATTTATCATGAATTGATATTTCTTCCGTCTTTTTGGGTTCTATTTTAAGAGTGTTATTAATAGCTAAAATGAGTTCATCCGTCTCATCCGCTGGAAATCTGAATCTAGAAACCTTCTTAAGATCCGACTGACTTTCCACACTCCTTACTGAGGATGCATCAGACTCATCATCATCTCCTTCATTATCCTCATCCTCTTCCATAGCTTCCTCTTCTGATGAAGAGATCACTCTTCTTTTATTTGATTTACTTTTATGTTTACCCGGTTGTTCTGGCTGTATCGGATCAGAACTATGCTCCGGTGCTGTACCAGCCGCTGTGCCAGCTGATGCTGTAACTACTTCCACTGCCGGATTCACAGCCTCTGATAGAGCTTCTTTCAAGGATTTAATTGTATCTGTCATCTCTTGTTTCATCACTGATCTAATTTCTTCCTGTAATGTGCCTGACTGTTCCTGAACTAACTTCACTAGGCAAGGTTGACAAAACTGTCTGGCATAATTATGGGCAAGCTTTGTGTCACAGAGCGGGCACCGCCTTCTTGGCCTTGAAGGGTCAGTAGCTTCTGTGCCCTACAATAAAACATATAAAAAAAAAACAGTGTCACCTAAAGTCCTCTACAGAAGAAGGACACCCAGGTGCATATACCTCTAATAGTGATAATACAGCCATCACCCAGACAAGGCATCCATGATTGTGTAGTTAGAATATGTACTAACTATACATAATAGATAGACTAAAAGATCTTCATCAATCTATTTAGTACTTCAAGACAGAATATACAATATTAATCTGTATATAACAACATCTGTAAAAATACCCCACGGCAGACTATAATATGCGAAATAGCAGAATCCATGTTTATAAAATAATTGCAATCCACTATAATCACGGATTTCCGACATCTGCCAGATACATAATAACTAATAATATGTCAATGAACAGACCTCAGAAAAGACGCTAAGCAGACAACCCGCGTATACTGCTATACTGATAGTGCTATGTATACATTCTGTATATAAACAGACCTCAGCATAGATGCGGCGTACTAGCGTATGGCTCATACCATAAAGGTCACCAAGCCTCCGCCAATCTCACCTTTCCCGGTTCCTGCTTAGCGTCCATCCCGCTCCGCTCTCCAAACGAAATGCCGAGCCATGCGGGTTTCCGGCGTCTCTTCACCCTCGCGACCGGAAGTGACATCACGTAAGGGCGGAAGTCCAACGTCCGGGCGCCGCCATTGTGGGCAACATCCAGCCAACCCTCCGGAGGCTCAGGACCACTCACTCCGTCACTTCCGGCGCGACCAACGGCCTCCGCCACGCGGGGAGTCACAGACGCCGCATGCTGTGCCCGGATCCACCTCATCCAGGGTAGCCGAGACAGTCTCTGGAGGAGGTAAGAAGAAATCAGCTCCTCCAACCGGATCCAAACTCCTCTCCAGGCAGGTCCATCATACGCCGCCAACCCGGTCCCTGGCACACCTGGCCTGACAGACCGGCGAGCGACATAGAGCACTCTTGTTCCCTGGAACAGGAAACGTCAACTGGCGAGTGAGGGTGTCTGATAAAATTTATAGAGTACTCAATTGGACGTTTCCTGTTCCTGGGAGGAGCCTATGTCGTCTCATGGTGGACCTGTCCTGGAGGTTACTGGAAAAACTGAGGTTTTTTTATTTTAAAAACATTACCGTAATAGTCCCTCTTAAAACGCTGCATCCTAGCGGCTGAAAACCCCCTCGATCACCCCAAACTCATGGGGTACACGGCAGGCAAAATCCACAACTTTCTTGGTCGTGGATTTTGCTGCTGCCTCTATGCGTGTCAGTCAGCGCATATCTCCACCCCTCTCAGTGAAGGAAGACAAAGGGGCGGGGGAGAGGGCTGATTGACGCGCATAGAGGCAGAGCTGCCTCTATGCGGAAGGAGCCCGCTGTGCACCCCTGTGAGTTTGGGGTGATTGAGGGGGCTTTCAGCTGCGGGATGCAGTGTTTTAAGAGGGACTATTATGGTGAGGTTTTTAAAATAAAAACCTCAGTTTAGGGAGACATCAGTCTCTTTAACGTGGAAGTCTGTGGGAATGCCTAACAAACACTCTACCTACTTCTACTATCTTGCACTAATCTTACTCTCCAGTGTGTTCTTTTTCCTCACACCCTATCCTGATTCTGCCTTGGAAGCCCCTCCCTGGATGCAGGGTTCATGTAATTAAAAAGTTTCCACTTGTTTGCTATAGTAATAGTGTGCATGGGGTACACCCTTTTGTCCCCAGCCATGTGTTGCAATTCACTGAATCAGAATGCATGGTTACTGACAAAACTACATTTTGATTTTTATTCATTATAATGAATAGAACTCACACCTGCAAGAATTGCATAAACACGGAAGTGCCCAAGTAAACTGGGATGGTGTCCTTTTCAGAGGCCTGTGCTGATGCAAAACCTTATCCGAATCTAATAGCCATGGCAATGCACGGCTATGAGGATTCGGATGCAATTCCCCCCCCCCCCTGCAATTCTGTAATAGACATGCAAAAGCACTTTTAAAACCACTTTGCAAAAATTGCTAATAGTTTTTGATGCAAAACTACCCAAATTACTGCAAGTCAGGTGAGATGAGAAGACTCCTTCACATAGCAATATTTTCTTATATCTTGTAATATAGGTGTTGTACATGGCTTGTGTGATATAGATTATAAGGAAAATGCAAGGTTCACTGTACACAGGTCATACATGACATGCTGATCGTTTGCCTTCTATACTGGGGTGATCAGACTTGGAATGTTGTTCTGAATCATTAGGATCAGAATGCAAATTTAAACTAAAGCAGCCAGGGAGTGGGATAGGTGACTTAGCTTGCCCTTTTCACTGCTTCTATGCACTGCCCTCCATTTTCCATTCTTCCTCCTCCTGCCTGTAAAGGAGGAATTATAAGAGGGCTGGAATGCAACATGGAGGGCAGCACACAGAGGTGGCAACACCCCAGGTAGTGGAGTTCTGATCCTAATGAGTTTGAACAGTGTTCCAAATTATTATTACTGATGAGGCACCTGCAGCTGGAATGGGCAAGTCATCCAGCATTGCCTGGCAGAAGACTGCAGCATTCACCTGCTCAGTTAGTAGTTATGCAATTTTAGTTCCATGCAGCCACCTACAATTAGTACTTTGGGCTAGGTTCACAATGGGGTATTGTGTTGTGATGCACCATTATTCGCAAATTTCGCAATGCACCAAAACAGTTGCAACACACATTAACGCTGCATTATCATTGCATACAGATACAGGGAAGCATACTTTTCATTGCCTGTATGCCTCACCACATACAGGCAATGAAAAGTATGCTTCCCTGTATCTGTTAATGTTTGAGTTTAGAGGTAACACACTGCAATACCATAAGGCAACATTTACACTGACTTAAACGTTGCATAGACTTATAACGCAAGTTACCGCACTGCAGTGATGAGTTTATTAACGCCGGACAAGAACATCCCGCCGTGAATGTAGCCTTAAAGTCAATGGGAAACGTATGTGAAAAAAAAAAAAAACCAGACACTTACTTAAGGGCCCGTTTCCACTAGGGCGAATTCGCATAGGCAATGAAAGTGGATGGGACTGTTTCCACTTGTCATTGTTTTCGTGCGTTTTTCTGTGCAGGATTTTTCTGCACGGTAGGGCCTGCAGAATTCGCCTGCGTGAGGAATGCAGGCGAATCGCAGCCCATGTATTTAATAGGGAAAACGCAAGTTTTTTTGCATGGAAAGTAATACAAATTGAGTCAGGCAGTGACATGTTTAAATTCGCATAGACCCTGCCTATGCGAAATCGCGGCAAAAACCGCACGCGGAATCGCATCCGCATGTGATTTCGCCAGCGGTGGAATCCCAGGGATTCGCACCGCACTAGTGGAAACGAGCCCTAAGGAGAGGGAAGGCTATGGTTCCTATAGAACCTTCCCTCTCCTGGTGCAGCATTGGCTCCAGTATTTGAATCCTCTGCTCCCAAAGACTTCTTAAGTCCCCCTCGGCAAAGTCCTCCTGAACACAGGCGGCTCCATACTGCGCAAGTGCGAGAGAGAGAGCGAGCTTGTATGTGCGCAGTATGGAGCGCCTGAGTGCTCCTAAAGACTTTTGAAGCCTCCCTTTGGAGACAGAGACTGCAGTATTTGACTAAAGTGGTCAACTGCTCCCGGGGACAGCGCTGCACCGAGGGCACAGGGAGAGGAGTGGGAAGGCTCTATAGGACCCCAGAGCCTTCCCTCTCCATATGCAAGTGCTTCCCATTGACTTCAAACCATCATGGATTTATAAAATAAACAAACCTCTGGTAGTGCGGTTGCAGTTGCCACTCCGCAACCCTCACTATGATGTTATACAAATAGTTAGGATTTGCCAACCTCACATGAGTGATGATGACCCTGCAGTGGGTCTGGTAGTAAGGCTGCAGGTTGTAGGGCCTTACTACCTCAGCAACACTAAGGCAGGGAGCACACTTGGGTAGTTATCTGCGGACGATTCGTGTGTGTGTGTGTGTGTGTGTGTGTGTGTGTGTGTGTGTGTGTGTGTGTGTCAGACAACTGTTGAAAATGGGAATTACATGCAATGTGCAAAAAGTAGTGCATGCAGTAAAACTTTTCTATTATTGCATGCAGCAATGAGAGCCAGCCCATTGATTAACATGGGCAGTCACATTTGGTGCAGTTTTGCATGTATGAAAACAGTGTGCAATTTCCTCAAGTGTGCTCTCTGCCTGGCAGCGTAAGAGTGGTCAATGACATACAAATAATGCTGAGTTGATGTAAGATTATAGAACTGTATGCAGCTTGAAAATGGGCCAGTTAGATTCCACCTTGGTGGGATTCAGCTGTTCTATTCTAAAGCTGCATAGGATTTGCAAACTTTGAATAATCCTTTATCAACTCAACAGTGACCATTCCTGGTGCAGAGATGATTAGGTGCGGTCCCCATGGGCTGGGAGGAGGCGCTGCCTGAACAGGCTTGTCAAAGGGCCTCCAAATCAGGCAGTCCAGCTGAACACCGGAACTCCTGGTTAGTAAGGGGCCCAGTCTGTATAGTAGAGATTTTCAATACAATACTAATAATTACATTGTGTGTGCAGAAAATGCATTTGGTCAGCCCAGCTCCAGTCACCATGCACTTTAAATGCAGACCAGAATTATCGGCATCTTATTGATCAACTGTAATACAGCACTGCCCACTGCTTGTTAGGCAACATTCACACACAGGTTGCCTTTAAATGCAGACAATTCATAACAAATGCCATCCAGGTTTCCTGAATCACTTCTATCCCAGCAGAGGCATCTGGAAAACTCTGGAGTGTAATGCTGGGGATACACGGTACGTTTGTCTCCTTATCAATCGAGCCGCTGATGGCTCGATTGATAATTTCCGACAGATCAGATGACCCCGCTCGAACCCCACGGGCGGACAATAGCGGGGAGTTGAGCGGAAGATAAGGAAGCTCCCGCGGGGACAAGCGGGAATCGATCCGGACGGCGGGGGTGGGTGGATCCGGCTGCAAATCAAGCCGCCGGGTCGACCCGTGTATTCCCAGCATTAGGGTCCTTTTCCATGGGCAATTGATAGGCAGTGAAAAGCCTCTGAAAACTCACAATGCCTGGTAACTGCTTGCTGCTGCCTGACAACTGCTCATTGAGCACACAGTTTAACTGCACAGGTGATTTTACCGTGATTAACGCAGTAAAATCACTGTACACTCCTGCGATTCCCGACAATCATGATCGGCGCTTGTATAAGCACTGTACTGCAAATGCTCGAGAATCGAAGCAAAAAGCTAAATGTGTTGCCTGCAGCAATTGCCATTTATCATGGAACACCCCCGATCAGTGGCAATCGTAGCAGTGAGATCACTGCCATTCAGTTATAATTGTGCCAGCACTTCAGCGATTAGCAGTAATCACCCGCTAATCACCCTAGTGTGAATGAGCCCTTACTGACCTAGACAGTCTTCTGCCTTCCCTGGCTGTATGTTACAGGTGTGACTCAGACACTGCAGAAGCCAAAAGACCAGCATTATGGTCAGATATTAAGAAGTTCTCACAATCTCATTGTAAAAGGTTTTGGTCACACTGCTGTCTGTAAATATCTGGAAAATTACATATGGTGGTTGTAGAAGTAATGAGGCTGCTGACTCTGAATTTCAGTGCAGAGAGCCAGTAGCTGCAGAGGCTGGGGGTGGGACACTGCTTACCTCTCATGTGGACAAACCACTCTTCCCATCAAATGCACCAATGCTAGTTAAATGTGTAAAAACTGCAAATGTGAATGAAGCCTAAGGCACAGTGGGCATTGTGTTGTGTTCCCTGTAACAGCAAGACCCCAATGGATTGGAGAAACCTGCGCAGCACATCTACAAGTTGTCGCATACAGTCAATGAAAAGTATACTGTAAACCTGCACCATATGCAGTGTGTTACCATGCCACAATCTGTTCTATCCTAACACCCGCTGCACTGTGAGTGTCATAGGTAATGCACTGCATTTACAATGCTGCACTTATGCTACACAATGCACCACTGTCAGCCTAAAGGTCTGCTCTGTAAAAGGCTTAATCAGCAACATCCAAAGTCTCTCAGTGAAACGTTATATGTACTTGTAATATATGCAAAAATGGTTGACGTAAAACTCCACTTTTCTTACAATAAAGTTTTTTTATTTATTAATTAGAAGCTTTTTTCATTATTTAAAACATTTAAAAGTTTTAATAAAATATATATATTTAGGAGGGAGAAATGCAGGTTGTGGATTATAAAAGGCACTTGTTTGGCTTCAGAGAAGGAGGTGGTGTGTGGTGATGTCAGTTGGGTGCTGCTCCCACATTCAGTCCAATCGCACAGACTGTGTACCTTACAATATACAAACTAGCAATATAACACCACAAACACATACCTACCTATCTGCCTGTGCCAAATGCAGACAGGAGCTGTGAAGCCTTCACACATACACACTTCACTTACATACACACACAATCACACACACTGAAACCAACACACACATATGCCGCTAATCCCACACAGGCAAAATCCAGCGCACCTCATTACCTGTCCTCCGCATATCAGCTCATGAGGTCATTTAGCTGTCAGACATTATTTGAAGGATATAGATTAAACTTGGCTGAAAACCGCTTGTGAGAGCAAAGCTGGCTAAAAGACCTCAGCCTGCAAAGTGAATTGCCTGTATTTTTTTTGAGTGCATCTCTCCAGTTTTATTTAAAAAAAAAAAAAAAAAAATGTTAAACTGCTTAACTGGCAGGTCCAAAAACATTTTTCAGTCCAATGCTAATAAAATTACTACTGCAGCCGTTAATTTTAGAAAAATGCAAAATTTTGCAGCAATGGCAGTGAGTACTTCATTCATGCAAATCAAGAGTTCTACTGCCAACTGAATTCTACTCTTCCATTTTCTAAGGCCTCATGTGCCACTCTTGTAAGGCAATTTCACCATATCTCTATGGTACAGGAGCATTCCAAGCAATCTATTTAATAGAACTCCACAAGTTTCAACCTCCAACCACATAATTTATATAAGGGTGAAATACATCTTATACTAGATCGTGTATTGTGGAGTCTGAGGCTAAAACAGAATAAAGCTAATTTCAATAGATTCATTAGAATTGCCCTCATACAACATGTTGTCCCATGTGTGGTCAGCATTTCAGAGAGGTTTCCGTAGCTGTTCCTCTCCTACACAATCATGAGGCCAAAAATAGGTGATCATCATCTAGTTGAAAAAGTAGAGTCCCTAGGTAGTGCAGACAAGGGTACATCTGCATTACTGCATCAGAGGATGTGCAATTCAACAGCCAGATACCACAGAAAATGAGCGCTCAACACCAAGAAAAATGTGTCACTCAGCAGCAAAAAAGGTTAAGCACGATTCATGCTGCTTCGCAACTATAAAACATTCTACAGCCAAGACCAATGGAAATGACGCAACTGTGTGTGATGAGGTCAGGTGGGGATGAAGAGCGTTACTCTCTATGGTCACTGGACGTCAGACTTCTATACCAGGAAGTCCAAACACAACAGAACCTGTCTGGACTCTCAGTAACTATCTTTCAAAAGGGGGTCCAGCAGAGAATGTGTCACGTTCAGACTGGCTTGCTAAATTCACAGAGTTGAACATGAGCATTAACTCAGCGTTTCCCCGGCTTGTCCTCAAGTCCCAACAGTAAAACATATTATGTGGATAGTAACACTTTAGTTAAGCCCTTTGGCTAAGATGCTAAATTTACCTCGACCTGTGCATATTGAAATATACCTTTAAAACATGAAGTGTTGGTGGGAATTCAGGACTAGTTTGGGAAAAAGATCAGGTTTAAAACTAAACTAAAGGAGAACCAAGAATACAAATAAGCTCCATTAGATCACACACGCGGCAATCACACATACTCTGTAGGTAGGAGTTGTATGGTCTGGTCTATAAAGTCCTCCATGAGGAGGGCACCACTATGTTGTGTCATAATTAAAGTGTGTAGGTTAGTGTTTATGTCTCAATGCAATATAGTGAGTGTTTATACAAAGTGAGGGGGGGGGGGGACAGATCCTTACATGTGATAAGTGGCAGTACTGAAGCATGGTGACAGCAATGCACATTAAAGCTCTGGGGTACAACATGCACAAAAGCTCAGCTATGAAAAATTATGTACAGTGTGTGGATGAGAGCCAATGTTCTGGGCTGGTCATTACACAATACAAGTAGGGGGTGACTGAGATGCAGTGATGTGTGCAGAATATCAGAACACTTTTGTATTTAATTCAGGGGGGCATAATAAAAATGCCAGCCTTGGCATAGGCGTAGCAGAGCTTAAAAAAAAAACAAAAATTAAATAAGTAGTTTTTGCCAAAGGAGGGAGATTGTGGGCGCGGCTTCTGCCCTCCATTAAGAGTTCATGTTACAAGCTCAGTCCTGTTTTGCAGGTACTCAGAATTGGGTAATAACCTCCTCCTTCTTATGTGAATCTGGTACAGGAATTTCCCTGTAGCCTTCGCCATCTTCCTCCTCCTCACTCATGGGAGACTGAAAGCCACTGTCATCTGGGGTGGAATGTACTACAAGGGATGTGGAAGACTGGAGCACTTCTGATGGAGTCTCCTCTTCTGAAGGAGTAACAAGGACTGGGATAACTTCTGGTGGCACCTGTAAAGGCAATACTGGAGGATGGACAGTTTTTTCATGTGATGGGTGCTCTTCATGTGCTGTATGGCCAACATAATCCACATGGTTGGCTGCCTTATTCTCCAGTACTTCTAGAGTATGCTCCTGGACTGAACTGTGGTCATCTGTGGTTTCCTGTGTTATTGGTTGATGTGGTCCCCCTCTTTGATCACTGTGAACATCCTTTTCCACATGAACTGAAACCTCATTATGATGAGGTCCCCCTTCTTGATCATCATGAACTGAAATCTCATTGTGATGAGTTTCCTCTTCTTGATCACTGTGTACATTTTTTCCCCCATGAACTGAAGCCTGAGGATCTTTGACCAGTTCTTTCTCCAGATGTACATTTTTAGGTGTCACAGATTCCTGAACATTGTGATCAACAACATCACTAGGTGTATGTCTTTCCTTCTGGCCCTTCAAAAGATCAGCAGCAGTAATGTGCGGTGCGTGAGACCTTGGGGCTGGTGTCACCTGTTCTTCAGGCAATGTATGTTCTCCGGCTTGGGCTGTGTCTCTGAGTGGAACTTCAACATCAAATTCCTTGACAAGCATGCCTCGGATTGCACTTACGTCAGTAGACTCCAATTCCTCTGGGATATTCGCATTAGCTGGGGCCTCCTGACAGGATTCCACAAATTCAGGTACTTCATCTTCCTGAATAAGGGATACTACTTGGCGTGCTCTACCATGCCGGCCTTCAGTAGGTTCAGTATTGTTGGGATATTCTTCAGTCCAGTCAATAGGTGGTCCCTCTCCAAGTAGGTGAAGATTGGGATCACTGTTGTGCATCACCATACTATCCCGGAACAAGTTATGCTTGCGTTGGGTGGCAGCATCCTTCACCGCTAGTGGTGGGAAAAGAAAGAAAAAAAAAAACGTATTAAACAATTATTCATACATTAAAAAAAGCAAACCCATTCTCAGATTTTCCTGGATGCACACCTCACACTTGCTGCCTGACATCTGCATGGATTCAATATAAGCTCTGGGGCTAGAAAAGCAAATTACCCCGGGGGTGTGGCCAGTGTGGGTTGGGCAAGACAGCTAGATTTGAGGCAAGGTGTGACTGGCTCATTTGAACCAGGAAAGCCAGCGAGACACCGGAGGCTTAATGGGGCTCAGCAAGGTATCATCCTGACATACACAGTGGGCTAAATGTAAAGGACAGTTATGCTGCAGTGTAAGGTTACCAAAAAATATATTGGAACCATCAAAAAGTAATTAAGGGTGCAGGGGCTTCAGAGAGAGGCTGGGCCAAAGCACATCAATGAACAGTCTCTTGTACCCATAGTTTTGACAAGTACAGAGGATGGCGAACGCCTGTGCAGACATCAGACAATTACAAATGGGTGTTTGGCTGTCAGAAGTCAAATGTCCCCAACCTGGAATTAGCCTTTATTAAAGCAGAACTAAATTCACCCAAAAGTCTAGAACTGCAAACAGATACCCCTCAAATCAGGATAACTTGTAGCTTAATTGTCTTTACTTTATGTTTCATGGTTTTAGCGTTTCAAAGTCAGATGTAGAAATGGTGAATCTAGATTTACTTTAGCTTCCAACATGTGCTACAGAAATAACTGCTGACATCTGATCTACTGTGGGAAATCCACACACAATTATATACACTGACATATTCTGCACCCAAAGGAGTTCCCGATCTATCAAAGGTCCCAACCACAATCAAGGTCTAATGCCCCTACCACAGTCTACACTACATGCACTTTATTTCCTTACCTTGGACAATGTCCCTCATCACAGTCTGCAGGACAACCTCTTCATATGTGTTCTCAACCAGGACAAAGCGTGACAACTCCTCAAATATAAGCTCCTGGTACCGGGGCAACTCCTACAGGAACAACATCAAGACAATATATAAGACAAATCTCTGGACAATACTACGCCACACACTGTATAAAAGATATAAAAGCAGCAATGGGATTTAAAGGTAACAATAAGTCATTTAAAAAAAAATAAATTATATAAGAATCAGGGTGCACATAAGATAAAATCAATTGATTACAGATATTTCATAGTTAGATCGAATAGTAATTTCCTGCCACGTTTCTCAGATCAAAGCTGCTTCCTCAGAGGCTCAATAATGGTGGACTCGTCCGCCAAGTGGACCTGTCAAAACCAGTCTTATCAGCTGAACGACTGTTTGTACACACGCCCGATTTGACGTCCAAACGGCCGGTCGTTCAGACGTCCAAACAACTGGTCGTTTGGAAAAATCTGACGTGTGTACGCACCTTTAAGAACATGTCGTGATTGTATTATAATACATAGAAATGCACCCACACAGAAAATTCAATATAAAGCAGTCAAAGCCCCCCGTATAAACACCATGGAACAAGGTTATCGCATATGTTCAGTGCATACAGCGCTGATATTTATCTCCCATATCCCATGCTCACCGATTTGCAGGTGGGTGCCAGCTTCTTCAGAAGGAAAGGGATGACAATCTGCAATAATGCTTCTTGAAAGAACTTCTTCCTGACGCTGCTGCTGTCATAGTCATATTTCTGAAAGATATTGGGTTTTCACGAACATCAGTAAGGATACACAATAATAAAGAACAGTCATTACTCACTCAGTCCCTTATGGCAGCTGTGCCAAACCTACCTAAAGCCTGCGGGCCATTTGTGGCCCGCGAAGCTGACTTTTGTGGCCCGCAGAAGTGTCCTGAGGAGGAGGATTGTGTCATACTATGCGTTCTCCGCAGTAGCGCTGTGATAGTTAGAGAACCTCGTCCATTGGTTGCTGCAGGAACCCCCCTCCAATAGGAATCAGCCTTATTTCTATTGGAGGGAGGTTCCTGCAGCAACCAATGGGCGAGAGTCTATCACAGTGCTACTGCGGAGAATGCGAGTACGCTGTGTAAACGTATGACGCAATCACCGATCCTTCTCCTCAGCACAGATTCTTGCTTCGGCTCTCCTCGCCTAGATGCTTTGCCACTGCTCCGGCCTCTCATCTCAGGGGACAGTGTGACATCACACCCTACCAGCTGGTCAAGCTGAAAAAAACAAAACGAACTTTGCTCACTCTGACCTTCGCCCGCTGCTAGGCTGCAGCAACTAATTGAGACCCTGGCTTCTGCTGAATAGTAGGCCTCAACTACCCACAGCTCACACAGCACTTGTGCTGGGGGGGATCACCCAGAGAGCCTCTGCACATACACCCAGGTACCCCAGAAAATGGGCATCAAATGGTGAGTACAACAATTCTTGGTTTGCTGTGTTCCTTCCTTTTCCAACACCATGTTAACCGTTACAAAATTTAAATATAAATCTTTAACATTTTTCTAGTATGTGTTCCAGCCCGCTAAATCCATCTTGATATGAAGTGCGTCCCTCGGGCAAAAAAAAAGGTTGAGCACCACTGCCTTATGGTAACACGTTACTAAGACTGTCAAATATCATGGCATCAATCCTGCTAACCTTTAGACTGCCAGCAAGTTTTATAAAACTACACGCCAGTGCTGGCTAGGTTTGTATTGTGTTTATGGAATGTCTTGCCCAAATCTACATGTACCAAACTCTCCATTTAGTCAGTAGGGAATGTCACTGAGGTGCAATTAAGTTTAAGAGGATTGAGAATTATACTAATTAATATGAAAACCTAAAATGTAAATGACTAAAGTGAACCCGAGCCAAAACTCTGGTACAAAATCAGATCCTTATTTTAAGAGGGAAGCCTCAGGATCCTATTGAGGCTTCCCTTGTTGCTCTGTGGTTCCAAACCCCCCCCCCCCCAATTGGTGCGCAGCTCCTCTTCCTGGATTAAAGTGCGCACCGCGAGAGCCCTACTGTGCATGAACTGGCTCATGCGGCCATTGTGCGCACTTAATCCAGGCAGAGGAGCTGCACGGCCCTGGTGTGCAGGGGGGCGCTCAGCAACCAGGGCCTGACGACAATTGAGCGAAGCCTCATTAGGGTCCTGAGGCATCCCTCTCTAAATAATAAGTGTCAGATTTTGAGCCCGAGCTTAGGCTCGGGTTCACTTTAAAGCTTACATTTGATCCATTGGTCCGTTTTGAAGCTGCATAGATTTGCAGTAACATATGCAAATTATTCCAAGCTAATGCAGAATTATGCAAATCTCACACCTTTAGATGTCCGTGCAAAAGGTATAAGGGGAAAGAAAAATGCCTATAGACGGCTGCTGCAGGTGGAAGTAGTTTTGCACTAAAACCCCTTTACATGTCTGTGGCGTATGCATGCGGATACGCAAAAATGCCTGTAGACGTTCGCGGCAGTCCCAAGGTTAAAGTAATAATCATTTTTGATTTAAAGGAAAAGATATCCCCATCAGTTCAGCTGTATTCTTTACAGGAAGTTTTACTACCAGGATTTCAGATTTCTTACTATGATTGCATCTCCAGAAACCACTACAACTTTGACAGAGGCTTAGTAACTGCACAATGGCCAGTGGGAGTGTGGGTTTGCTGATTAGTGCAGGTAATTATCACTCCAGAACTAACTGCTCAGCTTCTTTCTTCCTGCTCTGTGCAGGTAGTTATTCATGCAGGAATATGGCCAGCACTGGGGAGGATGTAATTTAGACAGAACATGAAAAAGTACTGATTTCACGGCTGCGTATAAACTCCTTAATTACTTACTGCAAAACGGAGGTTTACAAATGTCCTATATGTGTGCTTTGGGGGAAACTGAGCATTTATCCAACTATTGCACTGAAGAGCATATACGCTGTGGGACGAGCACGCTTAGGCATTTCACTGTCAAAAGGACAGGTGTAGCACTGATAGGTCATAACCATTTTTTTAAACAAAGGTGGAATATCACAATAGGAGCATTTCTAATATTACGGGAGGGGTAGCATAAGGTTTTTACTGGCATTGTAGTATGGACGGTAACAGCTCTCACAACCTCTGGGCCCAGTAGTGAGGGTCAGCAATACAGGAAGTGATTCTTGTGGCAATTAGCAAACACCACTGCATTTATGTAGCAGAAGTGCGGAGGATTAGATTCTCTTCTCAGTTTGTGGCCTTGTTGGGAAGAGTCTGTCGCTTCCCATTGTCATCATGAGTCATGTGACCAGCAGTAACCCGCCAAGGATTACAGCCCAACTAAACCTAAAATGAAACAAGGCAATTTCTCCAAACAATTATGCTGATTAGTGCAAATTATAAGTAACACTATTAGAAGTGAACTATTCAAATTCAAAGCAATTAGGGCTGAATCAGGATGATGCGATGCCGCACCTTCACACAGCATGACGGTAGGCCGATACCTGCACCCCCCCCCCCCCCCCCCCAACTATGTGCAGAAACCACGGCTGTAGCGCGCACACATGCTTCCTTATTCATTACGGCTTGGTAAGTAGCACAGTCACATTACTTCTAAAAAAACCCCCAAAAACAACTCTGAAGTGTGATGCCAGGCGATCCCTTCCTTTTATAGCATGGAACACACACCCATGTGCAGCGTGATGCCAGGCGATCCCTTCCTTTTATAGCATGGAACACACACCCATGTGCAGCGTGATGCCAGGCGATCCCTTCCTTTTATAGCATGGAACACACACCCATGTGCAGCGTGATGCCCGGCGGTCCCTTCCTTTTATAGCATGGTGCGCACACCCATGTGCAGCGTGATGCCAGGCGATCCCTTCCTTTTGTAGCATGGAACACACACCCATGTGCAGCGTGATGCCAGGCGGTCCCTTCCTTTTGTAGCATGGAACACACACCCATTTGCAGCGTGATGCCAGGCGATCCCTTCCTTTTGTAGCATGGAACACACACCCATTTGCAGCGTGATGCCAGGCGATCCCTTCCTTTTACAGCATGGGACACACACCCATGTGCAGCGTGATGCCAGGCGATCCCTTCCTTTTATAGCATGGAACACACACCCATGTGCAGCGTGATGCCAGGCGGTCCCTTCCTTTTACAGCATGGAACACACACCCATGTGCAGCGTGATGCCAGGCGGTCCCTTCTTTTTGTAGCATGGAACACACACCCAATTGTAGCGTGATGCCAGGCGGTCCCTTCCTTTTATAGCATGGTGCGCACACCCATGTGCAGCGTGATGCCCGGCGGTCCCTTCCTTTTGTAGCATGGAACACACACCCATGTGCAGCGTGATGCCCGGCGGTCCCTTCCTTTTGTAGCATGGTGCGCACACCCATGTGCAGCATGATGCCCGGCGGTCCCTTCCTTTTATAGCATGGTGCGCACACCCATGTGCAGCGTGATGTCAGGCGATCCTTTCCTTTTATAGCATGGAACATACACCCATGTGCAGCGTGATGCCAGGCGATCCCTTCCTTTTGTAGCATGGAACACACACCCATGTGCAGCGTGATGCCAGGCGGTCCCTTCCTTTTATAGCATGGAACACACCCATGTGCAGCGTGATGCCAGGCGATCCCTTCCTTTTATAGCATGGAACACACACCCATGTGCAGTGTGATGCCCGGCGATCCCTTCCTTTTATAGCATGGTGCGCACACCCATGTGCAGCGTGATGTCAGGCGATCCTTTCCTTTTATAGCATGGAACATACACCCATGTGCAGCGTGATGCCAGGCGATCCCTTCCTTTTGTAGCATGGAACACACACCCATGTGCAGCGTGATGCCAGGCGGTCCCTTCCTTTTGTAGCATGGAACACACACCCATTTGCAGCGTGATGCCAGGCGGTCCCTTCCTTTTATAGCATGGAACACACACCCATGTGCAGCGTGATGCCAGGCGATCCCTTCCTTTTGTAGCATGGAACACACACCCATTTGTAGCGTGATGCCAGGCGGTCCCTTCCTTTTATAGCATGGAACACACACCCATGTGCAGCGTGATGCCCGGCGGTCCCTTCCTTTTATAGCATGGTGCGCACACCCATGTGCAGCGTGATGCCAGGCGATCCCTTCCTTTTGTAGCATGAAACACACACCCATGTGCAGCGTGATGCCAGGCGGTCCCTTCCTTTTATAGCATGGAACACACCCATGTGCAGCGTGATGCCAGGCGATCCCTTCCTTTTATAGCATGGAACACACACCCATGTGCAGTGTGATGCCCGGCGATCCCTTCCTTTTATAGCATGGAACATACACCCATGTGCAGCGTGATGCCAGGCGATCCCTTCCTTTTATAGCATGGTGCGCACACCCATGTGCAGCGTGATGTCAGGCGATCCTTTCCTTTTATAGCATGGAACATACACCCATGTGCAGCGTGATGCCAGGCGATCCCTTCCTTTTGTAGCATGGAACACACACCCATTTGCAGCGTGATGCCAGGCGGTCCCTTCCTTTTATGGCATTGTGTGCAAACCCATGTGCAGCGTGATGCCAGGCGATCCCTTCCTTTTACAGCATGGAACACACACCCATGTGCAGCGTGATGCCCGGTGGTCCCTTCCTTTTATGGCATTGTGTGCAAACCCATGTGCAGCGTGATGCCAGGCGATCCTTTCCTTTTACAGCATGGAACACACACCCATGTGCAGCGTGATGTCAGGCGATCCTTTCCTTTTATAGCATGGAACATACACCCATGTGCAGCGTGATGCCAGGCGATCCCTTCCTTTTACAGCATGGAACACACACCCATGTGCAGCGTGATGCCAGGCGATCCCTTCCTTTTACAGCATGGAACACACACCCATGTGCAGCGTGATGGCAGGCGGTCCCTTCCTTTTATAGCATGGAACACACCCATGTGCAGCGTGATGCCAGGCGGTCCCCTTCCTTTTATAGCATGGAACATACACCCATGTGCAGCGTGATGCCAGGCGGTCACTTCCGTTTATAGCATGGAACATACACCCATGTGCAGCGTGATGCCAGGCGATCCCTTCCTTTTATAGCATGGAACACACACCCATGTGCAGAGTGATGCCAGGCGGTCCCTTCCTTTTACAGCATGGAACACACACCCATGTGCAGCGTGATGCCAGGTGGTCCCTTCCTTTTATAGCATGGAACACACACCCATGTGCAGCGTGATGCCAGGCAATCCCTTCCTTTTATGGCATTATGCGCACACCCATGTGCAGCGTGATGTCAGGCGATCCCTTCCTTTTACAGCATGGAACACACACCCATGTGCAGCGTGATGCCAGGTGGTCCCTTCCTTTTATAGCATGGAACACACACCCATGTGCAGCGTGATGCCAGGTGGTCCCTTCCTTTAATATCATGGAACATACACCCATGTGCAGCGTGATGCCAGGCGATCCCTTCCTTTTATAGCATGGAACACACACCCATGTGCAGCGTGATGCCAAGCGATCCCTTCCTTTAATATCATGGAACATACACCCATGTGCAACGTGATGCCAGGCGGTCCCTTCCTTTTATAGCATGGAACATACACCCATGTGAAGCGTGATGCCAGGCGATCCCTTCCTTTTATAGCATGGAACACACACCCAAGTGCAACGTGATGCCAGGCGGTCCCTTCCTTTTATAGCATGGAACACACACCCATGTGCAGCGTGATGCCAGGCGGTCCCTTCCTTTTATAGCATGGAACACACCCATGTGCAGCGTGATGCCAGGCGATCCCTTCCTTTTATAGCATGGAACACACACCCATGTGCAGTGTGATGCCCGGCGATCCCTTCCTTTTATAGCATGGAACATACACCCATGTGCAGCGTGATGCCAGGCGATCCCTTCCTTTTATAGCATGGTGCGCACACCCATGTGCAGCGTGATGTCAGGCGATCCTTTCCTTTTATAGCATGGAACATACACCCATGTGCAGCGTGATGCCAGGCGATCCCTTCCTTTTGTAGCATGGAACACACACCCATTTGCAGCGTGATGCCAGGCGGTCCCTTCCTTTTATGGCATTGTGTGCAAACCCATGTGCAGCGTGATGCCAGGCGATCCCTTCCTTTTACAGCATGGAACACACACCCATGTGCAGCGTGATGCCCGGTGGTCCCTTCCTTTTATGGCATTGTGTGCAAACCCATGTGCAGCGTGATGCCAGGCGATCCTTTCCTTTTACAGCATGGAACACACACCCATGTGCAGCGTGATGTCAGGCGATCCTTTCCTTTTATAGCATGGAACATACACCCATGTGCAGCGTGATGCCAGGCGATCCCTTCCTTTTACAGCATGGAACACACACCCATGTGCAGCGTGATGCCAGGCGATCCCTTCCTTTTATGGCATTATGCGCACACCCATGTGCAGCGTGATGTCAGGCGATCCCTTCCTTTTACAGCATGGAACACACACCCATGTGCAGCGTGATGCCAGGTGGTCCCTTCCTTTTATAGCATGGAACACACACCCATGTGCAGCGTGATGCCAGGTGGTCCCTTCCTTTAATATCATGGAACATACACCCATGTGCAGCGTGATGCCAGGCGATCCCTTCCTTTTATAGCA
This sequence comes from Hyperolius riggenbachi, assembly GCF_040937935.1. NCBI lineage: Eukaryota > Metazoa > Chordata > Amphibia > Anura > Hyperoliidae > Hyperolius > Hyperolius riggenbachi. Next base: position 229,971,236 of record NC_090653.1, on the reverse strand, counting down.
TGGAACACACACCCATGTGCAGCGTGATGCCAAGCGATCCCTTCCTTTAATATCATGGAACATACACCCATGTGCAACGTGATGCCAGGCGGTCCCTTCCTTTTATAGCATGGAACATACACCCATGTGAAGCGTGATGCCAGGCGATCCCTTCCTTTTATAGCATGGAACACACACCCAAGTGCAACGTGATGCCAGGCGGTCCCTTCCTTTTATAGCATGGAACACACACCCATGTGCAGCGTGATGCCAGGCGGTCCCTTCCTTTTATAGCATGGAACACACACCCATGTGCAGCGTGATGCCAGGCGGTCCCTTCCTTTTATAGCATGGGACACACACCCATGTGCAGCGTGAAGGGCAGAACATGTGCCAACCATGAATGGACTTGTACAAGGTGACAGTGGTTGAACTAAGCCCATCAGGACTGCATCATCTAATAAGGATTGGTGTATTTTATTGCCTGGTCATTACTTTGTAATCTACACCCCTTGTTACTAATAATATATAGTGATGAATAGCATTGATGTACAAATCGTTTCGCTCACCTTGAGAACACGCTCCAGTATACGCTGAATATCTCTGCACAGGTTCTCTTCTTCAGACTTGCTCACCTCCTGGTGTATCAGCTGTTCAAATGTATATACAGCGTTGTCGGTCAGCTGCAGAGATACAAGATATACTCAGTTCTGAGGAGAGACATGAGCTGACAACTTCACACATCCCACACACCCCATGCTGGTACATCCAGGCACACAGCAGAGTCTACTGCAGGGGAGACAGCGACACTCATTACTCAGATCAGTCTTCAAAAGCAAATAACACTTCTTAAAATGCAGTGTGCACATTCATAAAAGCTAAAGAAACAGAGATCAGCAGCACCACTCTTGAAGAAATAGCTCTTTATTCAAACACTTAATTAAAATCACATGCCCCCTTAAAATGGGCTTAGACGCAGCTACAGCCCGCTGTTTCAAATGCTTCTTTGTCAAGCTAGAAGCTCAAATGAGCTTGCAGATTGACAAAGAAGCATTTGAAACAGCGGGCTGTAGCTGCGTCTAAGCCCATTTTTTTGGGCATGTGACTTAATTACGTGTCTGAATAAAGAGCTATTTCTTCAACAGTGGTGCTGCCGATCTCCGTTTCTTGAATCTGCGACCCTTGGGCATCAGGGTCATATCAGACTTAGCACACTCCTGTCTCCATTGGAGTGCTTGGTCTAACACTGTGCAAATCATTAATAAAAGCTATACATTATAAATTACATCCCCATTTCAAAAGCTCAATCCTATGACTCTTTGTGATTTTATTTTCCTGTAAGTGAAATGTCACAGAGTCTCCACAATGGGGAGGCAGACAGCAGTCATACACCTTACAGATTACTGAAAACTAACAATAGGTGTGGATATAACTGGGTATTACATAAGAAGTTCTGTGCAACAAAGACGTCCAAAACAGTCTCAAACTTATAAATCATTCTTATGTTCCAGTAAACTAGAAGCTGCACAGTAAATTGCAAACATCCACTAGGAGGCGCTATTGACTCAGTCTTCTACAAAGGCAGCACAAGGGCGTATAGAAGCTGAGTCCTTGAGTTTTCATGTTGCTTCCTGTGGGAACTGAAAGTTTACCACAGACATATGCATTGCTGCTCACCTCTCTCATGAGGATCTGTGCCCTCTGCTTGAAGACAGATGGACTTCCCACATCAAACCTCTGCTGTAGGCCTTCCAGATTCAGATGATCCATCTTCTCATAACACTGCTGCATTTTCACTGGGTGGTAGCCCAGCTGTGAGATCTTCTCCATGTGCTGGGGAAGCAGAGTATTGTATTATACTTCTATACCTCTGACATCTTCCCTAACACTACAGCATCATGTCACCAATGTAATGCCTAACACAGTCTAGTCTAAGCTCTACTTTAAGGTGCGTATACACACACAATATTACTGTTGCCTGCAAGGATCAGGAACTAAACTCACACACACACACACACACACACACACACACTCACACACTCACACACTCACACACTCACACACTCACACACTCACACACTCACACACTCACACACTCACACACTCACACACTCACACACTCACACACTCACACACTCACACACTCACACACTCTGTTGCCCGCAAGGATCAGGAACTAAACTCACACACACTCACACACTCACACACACACTCTCACACACACACACTCACACACACTCACACACACTCACACACACTCACACACACTCACACACACACACTCACACACACTCACACACACTCACACACACTCACACACACTCACACACACTCACACACACTCACACACACTCACACACACTCACACACACTCACACACACTCACACACACTCACACACACTCACACACACTCACACACACTCACACACACTCACACACACTCACACACACTCACACACTCTGTTGCCCGCAAGGATCAGGAACTGATGCCTCGTAAAAGTTTGGGTCAGATGCTGCACAGATGCATCGCTAGGCTACAGGCTAATGATGTGCTCTGTTGCTATGGAGAGAAGAGGAGGGCTGACACCACAGCGCAGGATGGAGTGACATGCAGCAGGCAGGGGTGTAACTACAGGGGACCCAGAGATGTGGAGGGCCTCAACTACTAACCATTCCTCCCTCCTTTACTGCAGATCAGGTGTTTTTGTGTCTATACAGGTTATAGGTATGAAGATCCTGATGGCCCCACCTGTTTTATGACCCTTTTGAGATGGGTCACCAAAGGAAGAATTGTGAACATTAATGGGGTCCTATCAAAGTTTTGCTGTGGGGCCCCCATGATTTGTAGTTGCGCCCCTAACAGTAAGCAAGACGATTGGAAGAACAATAGGACGATAGGTGATCCTCCATTCCCGGATCTCTTGCCTAAGTGAGGGGGGTACCCTACACCAGGTAATCATTGACATAGCTGGTCAGCTGAATATACATTGCTCTATTGAATGTCAACACAAAAATGTATTTGAAGTAGAGCCGGTAAGTTAGCTACAGTGTATAGGACTATGCAGAAGACCATCTGGAAATAAGCATATGACAGCATTAAACCCCAGGAATATCAGTATGCGTTCCCCCATCATTATCCCCATGACACGCACCTCTCCCAGCTTGTCTCGCCCTCCCTCGTTCACCAGGTTCTTGTTCATGTCGGTGACCTCTGTGAAGATCAGCTCTCGCACCTCGGAGAAGCCCTGGCTGGTCGGCACCATCAGAGCATCCAGGATGGATGGGATGTGAGCCTGGACGTGGTTCCTGACGCACAACTCCGCCTTTGGCAAAACCGCAGCTGAAAGATGAAGAGCATCACATTCTTATCAATGCATCATAAACAAGAGTCTCCGATACAATAAACCTAATCCACAGGAAATTTCAGGAAAACTTAACACAAAAAGGTTTAGTGATGAGCAAAACATCTAACTGTAAGGTACACTTGTACAGAGGCACCAATCAGAGCAAAATGCACTAAAACAGTTTAAGAAAGGGAGGTAGTGGTGATCTTACCTCCCCAAAGACTACTTGATTTTGTTGAATTTCAGACAATAATAGGCTTTGACTATTCCACAGGTACGACCCGTTTCAGACAAACGCGAGTCTTCTTTGGGGAGGCAAGTCCACCACTACCTCCCTTTTTACACTGTTTTTGTGCATTTTACTCTATGATTTGGCACCCCCTGTACAAGGGTTTCTTACTAGTTTTGTTGTCCCATTCTTCCCATCTACAGGAAGCGACAATCTCCCTGCCCGTCAATCAGTGGTAGCCTTAAAGTGGATCAGAGATGAACTTTTACTCATTGCATAATTGTGTTCCTTTCCTATTGTTAGGATAGGGCATTCCTCAAGCCAAATACTTTTTTGTTTTTGTTTTAATACTCTTATTCCCTATAAACTAAACAAGCCTCGCCCACAGGTTTTCAGAGAGCCAAGACATTTTCTGACAGTAGCAAGGGCTCACGGGAGCTCAGTCTGGCCAGGAGGAGGGGGAGGTATTACTAGCCAGAGATTTCAGAGGCAGAGGAGGGAGGAGGAGGGGGGATTAGGTTTTTTTGTTTTGTTTTTACAGGCTGAGTGCTGAAGATGCAGATAAGCTTGCCTGTTTGTATTGTTTACAAACATGGCTGCTATCATTGTATCACAGGAAGAAATAAGCATATTCTATTGAAGCTTTTTGCAGCTACATTTGCTGTGTAAACTATCTAAACTTTAGATAAGGTATATAGACAAGTTACTTGTTATAGTTAGTTTTTCATCTCAGCTCAGCTTTAAAGCGGATCCGAGATGAAAAACTAACTAACAAGTAACTTGTCTATATACCTTATCTAAAGTTGAGATAGTTTACACAGCAAATCTGGCTGCATACAGCTTCAACAGGTTAAGAGGATTTATTCCTGTGATACAATGAGAGCGGTAATGTTCTGTTTGTCATCATTACACAGGTAATCTGTAACTGCATCTCCACCCCTCAGCCTGTGAAAAATTCACTCCTCCCCCTTCCGCCTCTGAAATCTCTGGCTAGTAACCTTTATACTAGTTGACCTGTCTCTTCATGCTGCCCCCAGTCAGTGCGCGCACGCACCCGCCCACTTGCTGCGCGTGCACCCGTCTGCCCAGCTCCCTGGCCCATCCTCCTGTCCCAACGGCTGTCTGTACTGCACACATGCGCAGTACAAAAAACCCACGGACACACAGCCAGGGACAGGAAGGATGACACAGGGACAGTTAGGTTTTACTGTATAGGATTTTAGGGATTTGAACGCTAAACTGACTGCCACGAGTGAAAGCGCTTCACATCATGACTGATTCATCTGCCTTCCCTACTAACTGAAGCCTGGCACACATCCATTTTTGATCACCAGCTATTTTTTTCGCCTCCATGTAGTGTGAGGGCCAACAGATTTTGAATACTATTAAAAGAATGTATAGGTAAGCTCTTCTACTACAAGGAAGTGGTAAATTTGGTCAATCAAAAATTGGATGTGTGTACTCAATCTAAGGCTGAAGAACAGGTAAACTTTCTTTACAGAGAAAATACACCCATAATTAAAATTACTAAATGGTGATGTGAAGAACACTAGATGTGATGTGAAGATCTTTAGAACTACATTTGTCTAGGGATAGATTAGGCAGCAAGTGAGCAGTCAGATCTTGAAGTGTTGGAGACAGGAAGTAAGGTCAGACATAAGGATATGGGCAACTGACAAGGGCCTGATTGTGATGGTTAAATGACCAGGCCAAAACATCTTCAAAATGTCAGGTCTAGACTAGAGGTTTTAAAGACACTGAAGCGGAAAAAAAATTATGATATAATGATTTGTATGTGTAGTACAGCTAAGAAATAAAACATTAGGAGCAGAGACATAAGTCTAATATTGATTCCAGTATAGGTAGAGTGAGGAAACTCCAGTTATCTATGCAAAAGAGCCATTGAGCTCCAGCTTTTAGTCGCAGAGAGCTCTGTCTTCTGAAGCTTATTATCTCAAGTGTCTGGCACCGTATTGTTTTTTTTTTCCTGTACAGGACAGTTCAAAAGTTCACTAGCCTGCTCTGTAAAATCATTTAGAATGCTGAGTAGTGTATAACTGCAAATATTAGAGAATGATGCAATGTTATAAAAAAAACAAAACAAAACCTGAAAATAAAAATATGAGAATATTTTCTTTGCCACTAATATTTTAGTAATTATGTGTGCTATACAACCAATTCATTTTATCAATTTTTTTCGCTTCAGTGTCTTAATAAACATTGTAAAAAAAGGTTCACAAGCACTGTAAAGTGATCTGCTGCAAGTTGTGTGAATCACAAATCCCTGTCACATCAAACATTATTAGTACTATTATTTTAGTAGTTATATAGCGCCAAATTCTTCCGCAGCGCTGTACAGAGTATATCGTCTTGTCACTTAACTGTCCCTCAGAGGGGCTCCCAATCTAATCCCTTCCATAGTCATGTGTCTGTATCGTAGTCTCGGGGCAATTTTAATGGGAAGCCAATTAATTTATCTGTATTGGCTCTGGAGTGTGAGGAGACCAGAGTGCCTGGAGGAAACCCACACAGACACGGGGAGAACATACAAACTCCGTGCAGATAGTGTGGCCACAAAGATCCCCCCCTTTCCTCCACACACACAATGCTCCAAACTCTCAATGTCCAAAGTGGAAACTGAAGATCCTGAAGTCCATGAACTTAGAATTTAACAAGACAATCTATTAGTGTTTTCAATTACAAGGCATTAGTCCGTGGTCAGTGCATTGAGCATAGACTCCACAGCCACTTCAATTAGCGCCAGATGACAGCAACTATAACAGCAAGTAGCCCATACTGAAAGCAGAGCAGCAACAGATATCATCAATCCAGTATAAACAGCTCCAGGATACAGTTAAAGAGGAACCATAATGACATCATATAGAAGAATGCAGTGAAGTCAGGAGAATACCCACTTTACATGAAATATTCTGGTTTCAGCATCAGAAACACTTCCTATAACCCAGTACACACTTTAATTCATAATTGGCCAGTCACTGACCAATTTTTTTTTTAATAAATATTTTGTTTTGCTTTTGTAACATTAAATATACAAGAATCGACTGTTGGGTCATCCTCGCCAACATGGGTGATGACCAGGGCAGCGGAGTTGGTACAAAAATCATCCCAACTCTGACAACTCAGTTTATGAAACCATCGACTGACTCCAACTCCAGGTACCCAAAATGGTTCAGACTCCCAACTCCTTAGTCTAATACTTGCCAGGGCTGTGGCTTTGGTACAAAAATCATCCGACTCCTAACTCTGACTCCTCAGTTTATGAAATCACCAACTCCGACTCAGACTCTGGGTACCCGAAATTGCTTCAACTCCGACTCAACAGCACTGGTGATGATGCCAAAATAACAAGGGAATACAATGCATACAAAAGCATGTCTCAAGAACCCCCGATGCATCAGGCCAATTCAATTCTGCCAAGCAACAGGGAGAATTTTCATTGGTCCAACATGAACCAATGAGAATTCTCCCTGTTGCTGAGGATTCCCATTGGTCTTTTGAAAGCCAATGGAAATCCCCATGCCAATACCAGCCATCGGGCTGTGTAGGAGGGACAGAGAGGTAATGATGGACGGCAGGACATGTGAGTATTATATCACAGCAGTGATTGAAATGGGCGACGCAGATGCGGCAACAAGCCTAGTGAGAATGGACAGTGTCCGTACTCATAGGCTTTCACTGGATACATTTTCCCGTCCAGTCTGGGAAAATGTGCCAAGTTGGGTCTCTGCGTTCCGTCTAGCGTTTCGCAGCAAGCAACTTTTTTTGTGTTACAGAGGAAATAGTCGGGTGTTCATAAATGCCAGACTAAATAAGTGTTTTTTTCAGTTTGGACTTATATACTTCCAGGGATGGAGATGTCCTGATTGTTTGTGTCAGGGAGTTCCAAAGTGTAGGGGCAGCATGGCACCAGGCTCTGGCTCCAAGGGTTATGAGATGGATTCTGGGGGTGACAAAGTTATTAGATCCTTTTGATCTAATATTATGGGAGGTGTGATGCAGTGCAACAAATTATTCGTGTATCCAGGGCCCAGATTGTGCAAGGATTTGAATGTCAATAAGCCAATCCTAATCAGAACTCTCCATTGGTAGCCAGAGTCAGAGTGCCTATGTTGCCAGAGTGCCTATATTGCCCCTGGTCCACTGCTTAAAGCACCAACAAGGAGCATCAGAAGGGGAACAATGGAAGAAGGGTAGCCTGGTGAGGCAACTCATGTTTTCCCATGGAGTATGTGGATGGCTGGGTGTGTACACATCGTGGGGTGTTCTGGAAATACAACTCAGATTTATGGAAGCCTCACCCTACAACTTACAGGATCTTCTGAAAATGTCCCTGTATCAGGCAGGTGGTGTAAGTGTTGTGGCTGATCAGCATAGAATATTACTGGCATATGTGTTTTATTACTTTATCATATTTGTTTGGAACAAGTGATATTTACACTTATTGTCACCATCTGCTGTTTTGGCTGGTAATGTTTAGTGAGTAGAAGAGGTCACTTTACTGCTGCAGTAACCCAGTCTCTAACTGTGGCTGGATGGTGCACTGCTTAAGGGCCCTGCCTTTGACACAGGAGACCTGGGTTTGAATCTCGGCTCTTCCTGGTCAATAAGCCAGCACCTTTTCAGTGAGGAGTCCTTGGCCTAGTCTCCCTAACACTGCTACTGCCTGTAGAGCGCACCCTAGTGGCTGCAGATCAAGCACTTTGAGTCCTTCAGGAGAAAAGGGCATTAATAATATAATTTGTCTTGACTAACATTGTAAATGCTAAGTCTCTTGGCTGTAATGATGCCCTATAATGTTATGGAGCCATCTAAAGAAAGACAACAAAATGGAAACTACAATCACTGTACAGTGTCTTTTACTTTTACTATTCAAGCATTACTGATGGAGCGATTTAAAAAAAAATGAACCCTGTTCAATAATTCACATTGGAAGCCTGCCTCTATATAAGCAAGAGGTAAAAACTTCTTCACACCTTCTTCCTTTTACTGATGGCTAACATGGTACCATACTCTACTGGCACTATTATGATGAAAGGTACCTCTATATGCTTCTCTAGCTAAGCTCCCCCCAACCCAAAGAACTGCACTTCTGTTTGAGGTCTCCATATTGAGGAACTCAGAATCCAGAGCAGATTGCGGGGGGATAAATAGCTTGAGGAACACTTCCCTTCCAGTGACTTTCAGGAGGGCAGGAGAGGCTCTGGACCAGCTTATGAACACAGAAGGGTGGGTGACAAGTCCCTCTTGTAGGATGGCAGTTCTGGGATCATCATCCATGACTGCAGGTTGGGGAAGACACAGGGACCACCAACAGAAAATGCAGCACTTCCATCATTCCAATGAGATCTCCTATGGTGGAGCGTACAATAAAGTTTTTTTTACTTGAATCAGATGATTCAAGACATCAATTGGGAGGCAAGGCCACCACTACCTCCTATTTTTAAACTTTTCATTTATTGTATATTTTCCTTCTTGGCGCCTCTGTTTTACCATTATCCTATGGTGAGCAAGCCCAGTAATGCAAACTATCTGAATCAATGATTAGGGTTTACCCTTATAAAGTGCTATTCACAACTAGCAACAATGTGTGTTATTGTAAATTACTAGAATTGTGCAGGCTTACTTATACATCATTTGGACATCTACCTGCATCTCTGGAGTCAGCCTTGCGTGGCCCGAGTTTCTGCTCTGTGAATTGACATTATGCACATGAGCCATCTAATAGCTTCTAAGTGTGCAGAACAGAAACAAATGACAGAGCCCTACATCCCAGAGGAATGTAGATATAATTGTGGGGCAGTGACAGGTTATACTGTTAGGCACACTCGGGAGCTGGGAGTCACCAGCATGAGGTGAGACAGCTGACAGGACAGCAGTTTTTTGTGGGGCAGTGACATGTTATACTGTTAGGCACACTCGGGAGCTGGAAGTCACAAGCATGAGGTGAGGCAGCTGACAGGACAGCAGTTCTCCATGGGGCAGTGACATGTTATACTGTCAGGCATACTCAGGAGCTGGGAGTCACCAGCATGAGGTGAGGCAGCTGAGAGGACAGCAGTTTTCTGTGAGGCAGTGACATGTTATACTGTTAGGCACACTCAGGAGCTGGGAGTCACCAGCATGAGGTGAGGCAGCTGACAGGACAGCAGTTCTCCATGGGGCAGTGACATGTTATACTGTCAGGCATACTCAGGAGCTGGGAGTCACCAGCATGAGGTGAGGCAGCTGAGAGGACAGCAGTTTTCTGTGAGGCAGTGACATGTTATACTGTTAGGCACACTCAGGAGCTGGGAGTCACCAGCATGAGGTGAGGCAGCTGACAGGACAGCAGTTCTCCATGGGGCAGTGACATGTTATACTGTCAGGCATACTCAGGAGCTGGGAGTCACCAGCATGAGGTGAGGCAGCTGAGAGGACAGCAGTTTTCTGTGAGGCAGTGACATGTTATACTGTTAGGCACACTCAGGAGCTGGGAGTCACCAGCATGAGGTGAGGCAGCTGACAGGACAGCAGTTCTCCATGGGGCAGTGACATGTTATACTGTCAGGCATACTCAGGAGCTGGGAGTCACCAGCATGAGGTGAGGCAGCTGAGAGGACAGCAGTTTTCTGTGAGGCAGTGACATGTTATACTGTTAGGCACACTCAGGAGCTGGGAGTCACCAGCATGAGGTGAGGCAGCTGACAGGACAGCAGTTTTCTGTGGGGCAGTGACATGTTATACTGTTAGGCACACTCAGGAGCTGGGAGTCACCAGCATGAGTAGAGGTGGGCGACAGGACAGAAGCTTCCGGAAAGACCATAGAAATGAGCAGCAACTATTATAATTCCTCCCCAAAAATACTAAATAAGGGTAAAAAAAAATATAATTTCAAAACCACACCTGCAGAATTATAATGACTTAGGAATACTCAGCAGATAAGTGAATCTATCCTAATACTATGGCCCTGCTTCAGGGCTGGTACAAATGAGCCAAAACACAAGCAACCTTTCAGAAAATTAGTCCAACCATATTCCAATCAGTTGGGAGAACCAAAACAATATATACTGTACAGTATATACAGTAAAATTGGTCATGTTTACATGTAAATGGGGTGACATATGGTGGGACTGCTCAAGATTTAGACTTAGGAAAGGCAAAGGGGGTCCTACTGCCCTCCAATGCATACTGGCTCACCTCAACATTTGTTCATGTTCAGCAAGTTCATCAAGGATAGAGCCCACAAGTGCACAAAGGATACAAATAAGAGAAGTCTGGCTGCTTCTTACCTCTAATCTTGCTGGAGACATGCTCCTTGCAGGCAATAATCTGGTCCATGTCCGTTCGGATCTGACTCTCCATCTCTGCTCTCCTTTCGCTGCAGCGCCTCTCAAGACCGTCATAGAAAATGCGACACTGTTCATGCACCATTCTGTATATAGTATCTGAAATCTGAACACAGAGGCCACATCTTAACATGCCGCTACACAGAAAGCATGACATGCTGAAGGTCATCCTCCACAATGTACAGATGGGAGCTTTGAAAGGACAGCTAGTAAATACAATCATAAAACATTTTCTCTAACAAGTATATTTTTAATCATGTGAAAAGTCAAATTATCTGCAACTTTTCTGAGTGTGATAGACAGCTCAGACAATATGCCCCCCCCCCCCCCCCCCCTGTATCTAGCTCTGTTTCCTGCAGAGTGATCAGACCCCTGCCCTGTGCTGAGATAAGATAACAGCTGCATTCTAAACAACTGCAAAGACATTACAGACAATGCAGCATTTGCAAAAAAGAAAAAAAGTGACTTGACAAATTCTACGTTGTACTGCCAAATCTGTTATTAGGTGGATACACAATGGTTCCTTTTATTTGGAGTCTGGAGTGCCGTTTTAATCATCTTTGAGTCATAGAAGACAGAATGCCATTTAAACCACCTGCCCCCCCCCCCCCCCCCCCCCCCTACCACCACCACTAGCACTAGATCAGCATGTACTGTACATGGGGCACAGAACATACACCAGTCTCATAAGAACTAGGTGCACTTCAGCATCAAGTGCCTAAAAGCAACGTTTTCCTATATCCTTTCTGCCTAAGTGCCCATTTGTGCAGTCAAAGTAAGGGTTTAGGTTTACTTTTACTTTTGTGCGCCTTTATGATATCTTTAGCAATGCGTAATTTCACTGTTTGAGTTTAATGCATTGCCTGCTATTGTTAGCTACTAGATTCCACTAATATGCCAGCTGTTTCCTTCCATTGACTTTCGCACAGGAAGTCTGCTGCACACAGAAAGCTAAAACAAAGGGCATATCAAATGTCCACATGTCAGGTTCCTGAGAGGTTTAAATAAATATTTGTGAATATGGCTAATAGCCTTTCCCTACATCTTGGCGTTAGCATGGCTATTCAGTCTGTTGGTTCGGCTGGTCATCACCGCGTCCAACCCGGAGTTACAATTGTCCACTGTGACCCTCTCAGTGGATAGTCCTACTCGTCACTTACCAGCAGCCAGACCCTCTGTCGCTCCTGAGGCTTTCCTCGAAGTTTTGGGCCGATGATGTTCTTCAGATCAGAGACCAGGGAGTCCATCACCAGATTGCTGAGAACCTGTGTAATGTATCCAGTATCAGTTTAGTACATGCCTAGTTCCAAAGCAGACATACCCATCATTGCACATGTTCAACAAGTCAGTCCACATAGTCCTAGTTCAGCCTTCTATTTGTAAAGCATATGATAGTACATTTGCATTATCAATACATACATTGCCCTGCATTGCTCAACTGCTTTTTACAATACACCTGACTGGCTTGGCCCTCTAGTTTTACTTCCTGATAACTGTACAAACGCACTGCAGATACATCTGTACAAACTCCTCCCCATCTCATATTCCCACTGGTAATGCTTATATACATGGAGTAGGACCACAGATGTGATGCTAGCCGAGAAGCTAACAATTTGTCTTTTGCTATACAGGATACACTATCCTACACTATCTATAGGTGATGTTGGGGACCTCCCTTTCACACAGATTCTCACCCGAGGCGGCTCTTAAAGGATACCCTAGTAGAAAATAAAATGTACTTACCTGGGGCTCCTTCCAGCCCCTATAGTCTTGTAGGTGCCCTCGCTGCCCTCCCAGTCCTCTTTCTTGATCCACTGTGTTGCATGGTACAGTGTGTGACTTAGTGAAGTCGCCCACTACTGTGCAGGAAGGATCACATGCTTTATTACTCCACGCGATGCATCTTGCATGCAAGTTTAATACAAGTCCCTTTCCCCAGCCAAGCACCCTTCCAACATTTGGGGAGATTTCTTCCAACATTAGGCGTCTCCCTGGGAAAAGTTTAGAAATCTCGCCTACAGGAATACAGAAAGCAATAAAAGTCTATGCAGGTTTTTTCACCTCCCCAACTATCACAAAAAAATCTGCTGTGCCTTCTATATTAAACATTTCGTAGCCAGAACATTGCTAGCCATATACCTGAACTTGATTGCCACACAGCATATCCCATGTTCCATACTGGTCTCGTGCTTGTCTATAAAGCCTCACAGAGTCTGTAAATGCGGCAGATTCCACTCGAGCATCTTCTGGATACCTGAAAGGAGAAGCCATTACAGATGAGTTCCTCTGCTGCTCCGAATGCCTTTCTACAGGCCTCAGACAAAATTAAGGAGGAACTTAAAGATAACCTAAAGTAAAAAAAAAAAAAAAATGAGATGAACTCACCTGGGGCTTCCCTCAGCTCCTTGCAGACGATCGGTGCCCTCGCAGTTCCGCTCCGATGCCTCTGCACCCGCCGGCGAACACTTCCGGTTTGGCCGTCACCGGCCGACAGGCATGGGAACGCAAGTGATTGTTCGCGTTCCCAGCCTGTATATCGCCCCTTATGCTGCTATTGCGGCCAGGAGTTGGCAGCCTTCCAGATACAGGGCGACAAATCCCAAATCCGACAGGGGAAAGATAAGTTGATGTATTACAGAGACGGTGATAGTAGAAAGTGCTGCAGTAAGCCAGAGCACATTAGAATAGGTTTAGGAACTTGTAGGATGGTAGAAAACAGGATAATTTTTTGTTACAGAGACTCTTTAAGCAGAAAAAAGGGGGGGGGGGGGGATAAATCAATACATTGCAAACCGAGAATTTAAAAAATAGAAGAGATCAAGAAATGATTGATATTCGCCCTGTAATTCGTTCATGTTGTTTGATCCACAATCAGCCTGCACCTCATCATTGTTACTACTGGCAGACATAAAAAAACCAAAAAAACCAAAAACAGACAGCACTAACTGCCATTATCTATAACGACACCCCCTAACAATAAAATAAAAGTTTTTTTTTATAGATATACATAAGCACAGCGGGAGATATTAGTTGCTTGGCAGTTGGAAACAGCTGTTATTTTCCACAATGCAATAAGGCTCACAGACAGGAAACTGTCAGGCCCTAGGTCCTTACATCACATTGTGGGAGGGGTTTAACCACAAATTTAGCCATACAGACCCTGCTAATGATCTATTTGAGAAAAGGTAAAGATTTATGATGGGAAAAGGGGTATTGGCAACTGATTAGGATGAAGTTCAATCCTTGGTTACAGTTCCTCTAAGTAGGAAAACCTGCAACTGTGCAATAATTTGCCATTGGTGCCCTTTGTGCACTCAGCTGCAACACTCTCCATGGGTCTGGGGGAGCACATTTTAAATGGGGAGTTGTGGTAAGTCTCGATTCCGAAATCTACTGTTGCTACAGCCATACTACAGACCGCCCTCTTTTGAGAGAGATCTTTCTAGCTGGCGTGATCGTTAAAGGGAACCTCCGGACTAAAAATCTACTCAGCAGAACTGAAAAGGCTTGGTGTTTCTTTAACAGTTTCACAGCATCAGAACTTTGTTTTTCTTAACAAAGCATCATTTTTAGCTGTATTTTTACCTAAGCTCCCACACATCAAAGAAAAAAAGCCCGGGCTTTTTTTACCCGATGCTGTGCAGAGCGTGATGGGATTTCCTATGTTGTTCACTTTGCCTAGCAACTGGGAGAGGTGCTCAGCACACAGGACAGTTGGAACTGTGTCTTATGCTCCCTGTCACCTCTTTTCAACCAAAAAGATGGCTGCCCTCATGAAATCAAACATTTGCCTGTTCTTTTAAAACAGGGTGGGTAAGAGATTATTTTACCTATCTATTTTAATTAACATAACTAATGTAACTTAATGACAGTATGTTTGTTTAGGCTGGAGCTCCTCTTTAAGCCACATGGAGGCATCAATCTCTAGCAGGGATTAGATCATAATGATTAAATCTGCTGAACAGCACCTGTCCATCTCTCCAGCAGAGGGCTCACTGCGTCCCAGAACTTACAACGCCTGAGATCAGTCCCATTCGGAGGGTGGATGAAAAGGAAACAAATTGCGAAAGTCTGAGACTTGTAGGTTTAACCACCCTGGCGTTCAGTTTCCCCAGGATTTCCGTGCAAAAAGTGTTTCAATTAATTTCCAATAATTTGCAACCATTTTTTTTTGCAACCAATTTTTTTTTAATATCAAATTTAATACAGATTATTGTATTGAATTCAATTTAAAAAAAAAAGTGTTTTCTGCAAGATGTTGATGACGCTGTGTGACCCTGGTGTCATCAACGCCGATCAACGGGGGACATGTGATCGCTGAGGAAGAAGCAAAATCCGCCAAGGGACATGGAAGAAGACACTGGGGAAGCTATCAGAGGTACGCGACGAGGGATCAGCATGCCAATGGTGAGTATAAGACCCAGATGTATAGGTAGAAGATGTGCAGCCAGGTATAGTTAGCCAGATGTGCAGCCAGGTATAGTTAGCCAAGTATAGTTAGCCAGGTATATAGTGAGCCAGGTGTTTAGCCAGGTATATGGCGAGCCAGATGTTTAGCCAGGTATATAGTGAGCCAGATGTTTAGCCAGGTATACAGCGAGCCAGATGTTTAGCCAGGTATATAGTGAGCCAGATGTTTAGCCAGGTATATAGTGAGCCAGGTGTTTAGCCAGATTTATAGGTAGCCAGATGTCCCGCTCCCGATCCTCCCCCCCCCAGCACGCTGTGGGTAGCGATCTGTGCTACCCACAGCGTGCAGAACAAGCATCCAGCCACCCTAGGGAATCCCTGGGCAGCCAGCGGGGCAGAGAATGTGCGGGGGATCCCCCTTGTATGTGGAGGCTGTGCTGGCGGGGGATCCCCCTCTGTGCGGGCGGGGGGAACCCCTTTATATGGTGGCTATTGCGGGCGGGGGATCCCCCTCTGTGCGGGTGGGGGGATGCCGCTTCTATTGTGGCTTTTGCGGGCAGGGGGATCCCCCTCTGTGCAGGTGGGGGGATCCCCCTTCTATTGTGGCTGTTGCAGGCGGCCTATCCCCCTCCTCCCCCTCCCTCCCGATGTCCCCCCCTCCCGATCTCCTCCCCCCGCCCCCCCTCTAAGCCCATTGAGTAAATAGATTTACTCACCGAGGGCTTTCTCCAGCGACGGCAGCAGCACTTCCTCCTCCATCTCCGAAGTCTCGTTCTCTGTACAGTTACATTACGAGACTTGGTGACGTCACCAAGCCTCATAATGTAACTGTACAGAGACCGGGACTTCGGAGATGGAGGAGGAAGTGCTGCTGCCGTCGCTGGAGAAAGCCCTCGGTGAGTAAATCTATTTACTCAATGGGCTTAGAGGGGGGGGGGGGGGAGGAGATCGGGAGGGGGGACATCGGGAGGGAGGGGGAGGAGGGGGATAGGCCGCCCGCAACAGCCACAATAGAACGGGGATCCCCCCACCCGCACAGAGGGGGATCCCCTGCCCGCAACAGCCACCATATAAAGGGGTTCCCCCCGCCCGCACAGAGGGGGATCCCCCGCCAGCACAGCCTCCACATACAAGGGGGATCCCCCGCACATTCTCTGCCCCGCTGGCTGCCCAGGGATTCCCTAGGGTGGCTGGATGCTTGTTCTGCACACTGTGGGTAGCACAGATCGCTACCCACAGCAAGCAGTCAGGCATCCAGCCATAATGGGGAATCCCTCTGATAAGAAAAAAATGCAGCCGGTGGGGCAGAGAAACAGGAAATCTCCCTGTCGGCATGGACGAGCTCAGCTCGTCATTAACGTTTTTTGCAAGTTTTTGCTGGACGAACTCAGCTCGTCCATACCGCCAGGGAGGTTAAAAAAAAACATCCTGCCATCCTTCCAATAGAACTGATCTCCTATTATTGTTTTAAGGCGTGATTAGTGTGTGTGTGGCTTGATGTGTTTTTAATATTAAGTTTATGTATTGTTTTATAACACTTCCAGGGTGTGGCTCTAATCAAATGTGGATAGCAAGAAAGAAAAAAAGTATTATGACCTTCTTATTAGGGAAGTTAAACCTCCTCTGTCTGTTGCTAAATACCAGGTTTTAAATGCTGTTCCACTTTCATGAAAATTCAGTTTTCTACACAAATGAAAAGAATGACTTGATAGACAGAGGAATAGCGTAATCAGGCAGCAAAGGGGGGGGGGGGGGGGGGGGGGTGAAAGAGAACAGAAGGCTCTATGAATTGGTAGAAAATGTATTTTGTTCCTGTCCTCTTTTTGAAAAAAGGCAATTTCTTAAGGTGCCCATATATCTAGTGATCTCTGATAGAAGAGAGCTCCGATGGCTGTCCACACACCTCAGACTGATTCCCAATAGATTTAGGCATGAAATCTGTCAGGAATCAACCTTGGGACACTCCCAATTCTGCCACAATACCCCCCCCCCCTCCCCCCGTGACCTTTCATTGTAAATCCCACCTGTCCAGCTGCTGAGACACCCTGCCTCCGTTGCATGGAGCGCGTATACCACGTGCATGTGCGACATCACAAATACACCTGGTGCCACACGGGGGAGACCAGGAGTTGCGGCAGCTGGACAGGTGAGAATTTACACTGCGGGCGGGGGAGAGGGGTTCGGGGGGGGGGGGGGGGAGTGACGTTTGCAACTGGGGGCAGCCAGGCAGGTGGTGTTGTGATATCAAATGCTGTTGCTGCCGTGCAGGAGATTGAGCACTTGCAACCGAGATTTGACTAAATCATTGATCAGGCATGCTTATTGCACAGATCTTCATCCGTTATGGTCAAATTATTGAATCGGGTGGTCGTATGGTACACAGAATCGGTAGATTTATGGCCTCCTTAACTGTTGCATGGAGTGTGCGATTCCAAAATACTAAGACTATTGTGTGGATATTAGACTATTATTGATGTGATTGGTCTAATGTACTCTGCACATCACTGCAGAGAAAGCACTGACACTATATAAATGTGTAATACAAAATAATATACTGTAAAAGAATAATGGGAGGTTAGGTCCACATTAAAATGCCACACCAGACACATTTCAGTTGTGGGCGGATGATTCTGGTCTGCTGATTCAACCACTGGCTTTACTTTATGACCTCTTGCAGACTGAGGAGGCCAGACAGTGTCCCAGAGTTTCCACATCCACCCACATAACCTGCCCTTTACTAGGGAGCCTCAGTCCAACATGCTACTTTGTGAAGAATGTAGCTGGACAAGAGAGACTTACATTGTCCTGTAGCAAGGTCAGGACACTACATGGGCATGATCTATCACTGCAGTAACCTAGACAAGAGGAGGCTTTAGGTGGCCAGCAAGATGGTAAGCACAAACTCTTACAGGCAGGGTGGGATTTACCATAAGGCACTGTAGGCACGTGCCTACAGGTGCTTGATGATGGAAAGGTGCCTCCCTTCCGCCTTGCCTATGCAGAGTCTACAGCGGAGTGTAAATGAGAGGTTCTTCATCCAGGTCTCGGCATTCCAGTGTCCATATCTCCCTTCAGTCGGAGGCACCTATAACTACCTAATAATTGGGGGCACCTCTAGTTGCTTAATACTTAGGAAAGCTCTGGCTACCTAATACTAAGGGGCACCTGTAGCTACCTAT
Source organism: Hyperolius riggenbachi (assembly GCF_040937935.1). Taxonomy (NCBI): domain Eukaryota; kingdom Metazoa; phylum Chordata; class Amphibia; order Anura; family Hyperoliidae; genus Hyperolius; species Hyperolius riggenbachi. The sequence continues at coordinate 229,952,748 of NC_090653.1, read as the reverse complement.
AACAGGCAAGGGAAGTAAGTAAGAAGAAGTGACAGCTCAGCTGGGCCAGCCATCACACTTGCGGTACAGTTCAGTGGGTGTTTGTAGGTTGATGGGAGGGCAGGACATCTGTGCCTATAGGCTCCTGTGATATAAATCTAGGCCTGCTTACAGGTTCAGCGCGGAGTGCCACTTAAACTTCCCAGAGATCTGATCTCTGTTGTGTGGCATCTCTTACAGATCCAGCTCCATACCGCCCATGAAGACAGTAGGCTCTAACACAGGGCTGCACAGGTGTGACATGCAGGTGTGAGTCATAGAGGTGTAATTGTGTGTATCCGAGTACCATAGAGGAGGACAAGGCACAACAAGTGGGAGACAAAAGGCAACAACCAAAACAAACGATAGACTCGCAGCTCATTCAGGAAGGCATTATTTAAAGGATACCACAACTGAAATGTGACATAATGAGATAGACATGTGTATGTACAGTGCCTAGCACACAGATAACTATGCTGTGTTCCTTTTTTTCTTTCTCTGCCTGAAAGAGTTAAATATCAGGTATGTAAGTGGCTGACTCAGTCCTGACTCAGACAGGAAGTGACTACAGTGTGACCCTCACTGATAAGAAATTCCAACTATAAAACACTTTCCTAGCAGAAAATGGCTTCTGAGAGCAAGAAAGAGGTAAAAAAGGGGAATTTCTTATCAGTGAGGGTCACACTGTAGTCACTTCCTGTCTGAGTCAGGACTTAGTCAGCCACTTACATACCTGATATTTAACTCTTTCAGGCAGAGAAAGAAAAAAAGGAACACAGCATAGTTATCTGTGTGCTAGGCACTGTACATACACATGTCTATCTCATTATGTCACATTTCAGTTGTGGTATCCTTTAAAGACGAGCAGGAGACGGTTCATGTAGACGATATGAAGAGGAAGAGAGACACAGACAAGAAATACCAACCGAGCAGAAAACAAGAAAGCCTCCCAGCACAGCTGAGATGCAAATATGCTCTCTTACTATCTGTCCTATTGTTCCATTATACAAGCATTGCAGTCAAATGTGAGGGTGTCCATTCATAGGCTTGTTATACAAGATATCAGGCTACTGTATTTTTTGGCTATATTACAGACCCTTAGGGCCCTTTTCCACTAGCATTCGCTAGCGTTCACGCTGAACGCTAGCAATTGCTGAATCACAATTACCGGCGATTCCCCGACGTTTGCGGCCGCGATTTTGCTATGCTATGCACTGCATAGCAAAATCGCGGCAAATATCGCTCCGCCGCGCGTTCGCGTTCCCGTAAAAAACGAATCGCGGTAGTGGAAATGACCTACCGCGATTTCTATGTTAAAAAGCAAACCGTAGCGATTGTAAAATCGCTAGTGGTTTGCGTCTTTGCGATTCAGCCAGCGCAAACACGCTGGTGGAAATGGGCCCTTAAAGGGAACCTAAACTTATAAAGATATGGATTTTTCCTTTTAAAAATAATACCAGTTGCCTGTCTCTGCAACCAATCCTGTGTGTCTAATATTTTTAGCCACAGCCCCTCAACAAGCATGCAGATCAGGTGCTCTAACTGAAGTCAGACTGCATTACCTGCATGCGATTCAGCCACTACTGCAGCCAAAGAGATCAGCACGACTGGCAACTGGTATTGTTTAAAATGAAACATTCATATTCCTCTCAGTTAAAGTGGACCTGAACTCTTGCAGAGGACAGAAGGAAAACAGAGAAGTGCACCCTGTATGTCTTTAGAAAGTTTAGCTTATTTCCCTCTCATCTGTGCCGAACCATGAGTGTAATTTGATCTCTCAGCTGTGTCAGCTGGCTGCCTCAGTAGAGCAGCTATTTGTTGACACAGGATGCTAACCCTAGATCTGCTTCCATGAAAGGAAGTAGGACACACTGTTACAGCTACTACAAATGCTGCATTACATCTGCAAAGACATTTTTTTAAATGTTATTATGCTGTTGCTGAGTCAAGTGTTATTCAGTGTCCTGTATGCTTATGGGGCTGAGGTAACAGCCTCCTCCCTCCCCTGCACCTCTGCTAAGACCAGATTTGCATTGGGGGAAGACAAAAAGGGGTGGGGGGGGGGGGGGGTTATGTAAAGAAGTTGTCTAAATAGAAGGTGAAAATCAGAATCATGTCACCAAAATAGCTCTTTTTGCAGTCTGTGGCCATTCTGTCCACTACCTGGGCAGTCATGTGATCTTATCTGCAATTTTAGTTTCTTTGGTTATCTTTTTTTGTTGTTTAACTATTGCCCACCAAAAAAGGGTGAGGTAAGTGGAGCCGGATCTACTTCTGACAGTATAGTGCTAAGCTAGCCGCAGACATTAAGATCATCATCATACAACAACCAATTTTAAAAAACAAACCACACAACTAAAACTTAAAGATCACAAAACTGTGGTCAGTTTTAATTATGTGCTATCATTTTATCAAATAGAGAACAATTTACTTTGACTGGACTGAAATGCCTTCATTGTTTTTAAAGCAACTATACGATCGCTTCCAAGTCTTGTGAGAATTTTAAAATCTTTTAAAATATCTTCATGTGGCTAGCACAAAGCAGAGCACAGTGTTATGTTGGTATTATCTGCTGCTTGGATCTGCTAGAGCAGCCACATCAGTCTACAGATGTACGTGACATTAATTACTGCACTGACTCGTTTTATATCTGGTACCCGGGCTAATGATTATCCCAGCCCCTCCTCTTCCCTTCATGGTTCCCTTACGTACCATTGTTGCAGTGACGCACGCAGTCCTGGAACACCGCGCTCCATCTCTGCTGCTCCCGCTCAGTCATGACACAGAACTGGTAATGGCGGCAGTAGGGGTGCCACAGAATGACAGGGAACTCCGTGGCACATTTCATTTGTGTGCTGCCAGTCTTCACTTTACCACCTGCAGGGAAACCAAGGTGAAGAGGTTACTCACAGGCAAATATACTGCACAATAGTAATGTTTAGCTCTATTTAACCACTTAAGGGCTGCAGACTTAAAACCTTCTTAAATCTTTCTACCCCTTAAGGACCAGACACTTTTTCCATTCACACCACTGCAGCTTTAACGGTTTATTGCTTGGTCATACAACCTACCACCTAAATGAATTTTACCTCCTTTTCTTGTCACTAATACAGCTTTCTTCTGATGGGGATCTGAGGGTGTGGGCTGGTGATCAAAAGCCCGCAGGGGGCAGATTAGGGCCTGATCTGATGGGTAGGAGTGCTAGGGGGTGACAGGAGACGATTGATGGGTGTCTCAGGGGTTGATTAGAGGGGAGGATAGATGCAATCAATGCACTGGTGAGGTGATCAGGGGGGGGGGGGGGCTGAGGGTGTGGGCGGGTGTTTGGGTGCCCACAAGGGGCAGATTAGGGTCTGATCTGATGGGTAGCAGTGACAGGGGGTGACAGGGTGATTGATAGGTGATCAGTAGGGGATTACTGGGGAGAATATATGCAAGCAATGCACTGGCAAGTTGATCAGAGGGGGTCTGAGAGCGATCTGAGGGTGGGGGCGGGTGATTGGGTGCCCGCAAGGGGCAGGTTAGGGTCTGATCTGATGGGTGGCAGTGACAGGGGGTGATTGACAGGGGAGAATAGATGTATACAGTACACAGGGGAAGGGGGTGTCTGGGGAGGATCTAAGGGTGTGTGGTGGGGGGGAGTGATCAGGAGCCCCCAGGGGGCAGTTTAGGACCTAATCTAAAATATAGCGTTGACAGATAGTGACAGGGGGTGATTGATGGGCGATTAGGGGGGTGATTGGGTGGAAACAGTGGTCTGAGGGGGTGATCAGGGGGGGGGGGGGGTTGAGGGTTGCTGTGGGCGATCAGGGGGCAGGATCAGTGTGTGTGTGTGACTACAAGGGCTGCCTCCTCCCCTGGTGGTCGCTTGATCACTGGGACCACCAGGGGAGGAGGCAGCCTGTATAATACACTTTGTATACATAAAGTGTATTATACACTTTTGTACAGGGAGATTGGAGCGTTAACAACCCACCAGTGCTGCTAATTGGCCGGCGGGGTGACGTCGCGGGTGGGCGGAGCCTAATGCCAGCGGATGCGCGTGCACCCCTGCGCGCGATCCCAGGCTAATCAGTCTCCCAGGTCCCGCCGCCGATTGGCGTTACGCGGTCCTGGGAGAGCCACCTTGCCGGCGTACATAGGTAGTGGGCGGTCGGCAAGTGGTTAAAGAGACACTCTAGCTACAAAGTAAAATGTGGTAAATTATTAAAGATAAAGCACTTTGACAGTAATTTTGGTTTCAGCATCAGAAACACTTCCAATGTTTATATATTGCTGTTTATTATTATGTAGCCCCGCCCCCCCAGTGATGTTTAGCCTAGGCTTTTTAGATCTGACCAGGTGTAATTTCTGCTGGCTTCGGAACACACAGTAAACAGACTTTCTGCAGTAATGCACCTGCCAGCAGCAAAGATGTCGCAGTTAGGGCCTGTTCACATAGGCTTCTGCTCAGCAGATCACCTGAATGCTATACTGCATGCTGGCAGGAAAGCATTTAGTGGCTTCTGGCGGCACGCAGCAGTTTTCTCCCCTGCAGTGGGACATTGAGAAGCGGTCCTGGAAGCTACGTTTTACACAGCGTGAAAAATAGGGATAAAAATATGGCATTTGCTTGGATGACAGTAAAGGTGCTGCCCATTCATTAAACGAGCGCCACAGCTGCCGTTTCCAGCCCAAAGAATGTCCGTGTGAACCGGCCTAAAAGCAGCAGAAAAAGATGAGCAAACACTGACTACATTTATAACTTAATATTGAAATAGTTGCCTCTACACAGAACATTCAACCAAATCTACCAGATTCCGTTCAGTTTTTGGCTTGTTCATTGTGGGGGTTTAGCTGGGATATAAGCACCTACCAGTCCCCTACGGCAGTGCATGAAATAAGAAGTTGGCCGTAAGCATCTCGGCCCTTCACATACACAGAATTAGAGGAAAATCTACAAGTTACATTTATCTGCTATACTGTGCCATGGGTGTCTGGAGCAGACCATGTGGTATGATGTCATAAAAGGCAGGGTGAGAAAGGAGAAGGAGAAGCATTCTGCTCTCCCGCTTACTAATACATAAAATGGAGACACTCCCTCCCAGCTCAGTCACACATTCCTGGATTCCTATGAATCATCTATATGGCCAACCACCAAAAAGTGATTCCCATGTCATTATATCACCTCTCAGCTCTCTTGAGTTTAGGAACTGTGTTCCCATTACTTATCATGGTAGTTTGTTTATTATTTTATCTATTAAAGCCTCTTTCACACAGAGACGTTGCGTTAGAGGGGACGTTAAGGTCGCATAACGCTCCCCTAACGCAACGCATGGTGGTGCTAAACTCGGACGCTACACAGAGACGAGTTATGCGTCTCTTGGTGCGCAGTTTTCATTCGATACTTGTAGAACGAAAACGGCGCATGCGTCCAAAGACTGGAGACCACGTGATCGGAACACTCCACATCACGTGGTCCCGCCAGCAAATCGCCGCACAAAGTGGCCGCTCCAGGAAGTAAACACTGCATGTCACACAGTGCAGTGAATATTAATTAGCCATGTGGCTAGGGACAATAGCGGACTCTCCCCTTCTGCACTAAGCATGTGCAAACAGTCTGACGCGGCTAAAACCGCGTATAACGCACAGCATGCTGCACTTTCTTTGAATATGCAGCGTTACGCTCTAACGCAACGTGGCCACTGTGAACAGCCCATTGATTTCTCATTACTGTGAGTTGGGCTGTGTTACCGGCTGCTCTAACATGCGCCTGTAACGTCTTACTGTGAAAGCAGCCTAAATGCAGCCACATGCCATGGCTTCATTCATGCTAAAGACCAGCATTTCCCAGACCTATTACCTATTGTAAAATTGTTCCTTACCCTGATTTACATTCTGACATTTATCACAAATGGCAACATCTTTGTTGTCAGAAGCAGCTGTTTGTTTATTTACGCTATTAGAAATTAGACAGCATTTGTTATGCGTAAGGAGGATGCCATACTACTCAACTACTAATTGTGTAAGAATGGTGGCGTGCCTTGTTATGCTAGTTGAATTTGCTATGTGGTGGGGAGGTCACCCAATCATGATTTTACAGGGGAGCTCTATGATTTGTAGTTATGACCCTGTCAAAACTAACATAATGTAATGGAGTAGCAGCTAACTCTGACTCTCCAGCTCCCAGGCTTGCACTGCAGCAACAACATCTGATCCTACAGCAGAACTGCTGGTAAAAGGCAAGAAGCAGGTGTGATGCTCAAAGCCAGCAGGTTGTTGCTACCACAATAAAAGCCTATGAGGCTACAGGTGGCGGGTAGTGACACAGTTATCAGCAACTCCTTTAGACAACATAAGCAACAGCTGTACAAGAGATTTATGGGCAATATGAGATTTGATAGGTCGCTGCTATAAATCTCTGTGTTTATAATACAGTCGTTAGGGCTACTTCACAACACAAAGGCATGCTTTGCTGTTGAAACTGGCATGCATGTTGTATTGATCTCAATTTTTATTTTCCTTAAAAAATCCTAGGACCTTCCTAACCCCTGACCACCTTAGAAAAGACAATTCCTTTATTCATTCCCTTATTTCTATATTTATATTGTTAGGTGGGCTGTCGTCTCCTCTACATGGACTGCTAGATGTTTCAGCTCCTACTCAAGGTGACAGCCTCCTCACATACACCTCCATTATACCAGGAGTGTGGCAGTCTGACCAATGTTCCCTCCCACAATGCACCGCAGGAGGCAAAATGTTGGTATGCCATCTACCTGAAACAAAGCTCAGGCCTCCAAAATGGGAAAGAGAAAGAGGGGAGCACGGCTCACTCAGCCTCAATCATAAGACACCTGCAGTGAGAGGGCTATGTAGGGTGCCATATTTTATTCCTTTTAAAAAGTTGCCTGGCATTCTGCTGATCTTTGATGTATCAGTAGTGTCTGAATCACACCTGAAACCAGCATGCAGCAAACTTAATCAAAGATGCTCCCTGCACCATACCATAATGTCAAGTACCTGAAGGGACGGAACTGGCAGCCATCTTGGAATACAGAACTGCAAGATCTTTATCAAATGAATGTGGAACCAACGGACAGGGGACCCATAGAAGAAACAAGAGGAGAACCACCAAAGCCTACACAGCAACAACTTGTTCTGCCATCAGTAACAAACCTACCTGGAATAGTGTTATTGAGCAATTCAGTGTACTGATCCAGGGAAGTCAGGACTCTGTACCCGGCACAGTTTATGCCAGCTCGAGGCTGCAGGCCGCGCTCATAAGCCTAAAAGGAATAGAGATAACATTAGATTTTTCCCTTAGCAAACAGCAGTGCAGCACAGACCTTACAGGAAACTTACTATATTGTTGTCATAAAGCACTGGCCCATAGTGATGCGGAACCAAGCAGAAGCGATTCCTCCATTTTTTAGTGTCCTCCACAAATTGGAACAGGTTTCCGGAGAAGATTACCCGGTCCTTGAGGGGGGTCTGACAGGGAAAACAAGGAAAGGAAAATTCAACAGGGCATTCAGTCCTCGCTTACCTACCTATCACTAGCTATAAAAGTTACCTTATGAAAGGACAATTGGGAGTTCATGAAACAATGCTTTAAAGTGGACCTGAACTCTTGTTTAGGACTAAAGGAAAACGTAGAGAAATGCAGAAAAGTAGAGCCAGAGCTATGAGCTGCAGCTCTGCCTCTACACGCGTCTGTCAGCGGTGGATCTCCGCCTCTCCCCCTCCCCTCTCAGTGAAGGAAGACAGAGGGGCGGGGGAGAAGTGGTGATCTGGGCTGACAGACGCGCTGAGAGGCAGAGCTGCAGCTCATAACTCTGCCTCTCACTGAAGCGCTGCCCGGATTGCCCTCCAGGGAGTTAGGGGGGATTTAGTTAGATTAGAGCGGCGGGAATGCGGCAGTTTAGGTAGGGCTATCATATTACACAGGATTTTATAATAAAAAGATGGTTTATAAGAGACTTCAGAGTCTCTTTAAAGGCTGCCATATTTATTTCCTTTCAAACAATACCAGTTTGCCTGGCCGTCCAGCTGATACTCTGACTAATACTTTTAGGCATAGACCCAGAACAAGCATGCGTCATATCAGGTGTCGCTAACATTATTGTCAGAACTGACAAGATTAGCTGCAGGCTTGCTTCTGGTGTGATTCAGACACTACTGCAGCCAAACAGATCAGTGGGGCTGCCAGGCAACTGCAATCGTTTAAAAGGAAACCGATATGGCAGCTTCCATGTTCTGCTCATTACAGTTGTACTTTAAAGTTAAATGATTGCACTTACCTTCTGTTTTTAGAAAGTAAATTTATATTTAGCATAGTTATTGTTTATTTTGTTTTAGTAAGAGGGCTTTTTGGTTGCTTTGAACATCTTACAATATCCTAGTAGTTCTGGGTATTTTGAACTACTTGGTCCAATCCCCTTCTTATGGAGCCACATTAATCCATTCCACGGTGAGGAGAGGAACACTGAATGGTCTGTATGTTTGTTGGATCAGTATGGCTCTGGCAAGTATATAACATATATGAAGTGTTCCAATAATAACAATAGCACAAAATATAATGAAAGCGCTAAGGATGTCTACGAAAATGACAGCACAAGTCCACTATAATTCTGGTATGAGTTCAAATAATAGTCCAATCAATTTTCACAAGCTTTTAGACCCTAGAAACAAGAAGAAAAACATACCTCAGAGAGGTCTGCAGCAGCTCCTGCATGAAACGCACTCAGGTACGGGATTACCGCCCTGTTCTGCGGCTTTCTGTACTGAACCTGACTCGGGATTACCGCTAAGGAGGTTAAGGTCTCATGCCAAATCTTTAAAAATGCATGACAATCGTGCCCTTTCAGTGATATTTAGCACTAAGGATTGCAAATAAAGTGCAAATAATTCAGAATGGATGCAGGATTATGCACATTTTGTATGCAAATGTATGCAACTTTAAAACAGACCAATTGAATCCCTTTTTCTGTACTCGCATTCCACGTACTGCATCTCTGGCATGAATTGTGGCGGGTGTGCATGCACGACACTGCCAGGAAAATTCGGCACCGGGCAGGCTCTTCCATGGAGAAGACTGCAGCCTCCGTACAAACAAGAGGCCACAAGAGTAACCCCCATAGGTAAGTAATGCCGCAACCCTCACTTACTATTGGGGGTTGATGCTGCAGCAGCTGCAATAAGGGCCACAAAGAGTTAATCTCTCAGCAGCAGAAGGAAGAGCTGGGCAGGGTCAGATAATTAATTCTTCAGTTATTGGAAATTAATATCCAGTATCTCATTCCAACTTGAGTCCTCTCCAATCAGGGCTGTGGAGTCGGAGCAATTTTTGGGTACCTGGAATCGGTGGTTACATAAACTGAGGAGTTGGAGTCAAATGATTTTTGTACCGACTCCACATCTCCAAATGCCTCATTTAGGTGATGATGGGATTGGGGAGGGGATGCTTGAACAGCTCACACTAGCAGTTTTCTCAGGCAAGCAGCATCCATCTCACAAGAAGACAGTTTTGCAAACCAACCCAGCCAGACAAGTAATACAATTGAATAATGCAAAAATGCTTGTACATGCAAACATTGGCATATAATTGCCGATATAAGGAATCAATGTGTGGGGGAGTAATACTTTATGTCAATCTGTTTTCCCCATTGGTTTCACCATAGTCATTAAGTCATTCAGATGAGGCTTACCTTCCGATGTAGCAGCTGCGTCTGCGGACCTCCATTCCCTTCAATCTCATAGCGTACGCTATTGAATAGTGCAACTCCATACTGCTCCTCATAGATCTTCCCAAATTCTGTCAGCAGCTTCCCGGTATGTTCTGCAAAGAGAAAGCAAAATGTGGCAATTAGGACTAGCTTCAGGTCTGAAGGCAAATGAAACTGCTTAAAGACTAGTAAACTTTTTTTTTTCAAAGTGAGAACACTTTACTCCGGGGAAACAGTACAGACACAGCTTAGTAGAACAATGCTCGGGAGGAAACCTGTCATTTCAAGGAGGCAAGAACCAACAAACAGAACAGCACAGTGTGTTTATAAGGCCATGGTCTGGGTGCAGAGAGTGACTTCTGGAAGGGTATATGCACTCCTGTCACAGATTTCAGTGGCCACTGCTCCTCCATAAAACGTAGCGCAACTATGAAAATAGAACAGCTCCTCACAGCAGCATGGCTGTTCGTGGTTTCCACAGCAACACAGATCTCTCTTCTTAAAGGGACTCCGAGCACCTCTCATGAGCATGCCTTTAAGACAGACTACTTCCAACAAAGTCGTGCTATGACCCCTCTGGAGGAGCCTCTTGCAATGGCCATGCGTGTCACTTCCTCTTCCTGCTTCATTCAGTGATGCACTTCTCTAACAGAGAAGACAGGGGTGACTCGGAAGTTATAACATAGCCAAGATGGCAGCCGCGCTTTTCATGCACACTTAAAACCAAATTGAACTTTACTTCAATTTTGAACTCTGCAAGAAAGGGTTACAATATCTGTGAGGTAGTTTCAGCGCTCTGCATGGATAATTCCCACACTTCCTGTTCTGGTGATCATATGCCAGAGGACAGGAAATAAGGGCCAATCTCTCCAACTTGGCCACAGTCAACCAATACCCCCCTCCCCCCAAAGAATGTATTTGTTCAGGCCTGGGCAGGAAAGGGGTGACGAGGGCTCCCTGTATCTGGGAGAACTCAGTAGCTTGCAGACGCTGCCATGGTTATCACTAGGGCTGGTCTTAAGGAAAATAAATACATGAAAATCCATGCAGCTTGAAAATGCATCAGTGAGATGTAGCAAATGTTGAAGCAGCTGCATCCGATTTGGCCCATTTTCAAGCTTCATAAATTTGCAGAAAATATGCAGGCTTCCATCTTAGCAGCCATACCTCGTTATTGACCAATTATTGATCATTTGATGGACTAAATTCGGTCATTCATCCCCCCATGCATTCAAGTCAACGTAAAACAACACAGTACTGTCAATATGCAGACACGAATGACCCCCTGTGGGAGGGTTGCGGCTCCCACTCTATTTAGAAGTACATTTGCTAGTGACACAAGCTATCCAAACAAATGGAACACAGTATGGAGATTTTGGACCCAGTCCATACAAAGCCCTTGGGCTAAACTGAACTACTGTATGTAACCACTGACGACTGTAATAAGTTCTTTCACAACCTTGGCCCCTGCGAGCAGTAAAGTTGCGTATTACAAATTGTGTGGTCAAGTTAAACGGTTCCTAATCTGTTCATGGAAAATAAATACAATCTATGGACACAAAGAAAAGAAGTACAGTGGGGTGATAGAACCTACCAGGTTTCTATTGCTATCTGTGCCCAAAACAAACCATGTTTTTCTACCTAAAACTTAATAGAATTTTTTAAATATTATTCAGCTTCAAAAAGACTGCCATGATGGAAACCTGCCCACTGCAACTACTGATCTGATTGCATTGCAAGCCCCCCAACTGCTGTTCCCATTCCATTACTGCACTACTTAGCAAATGACTCCACTAACTCATAAGAAAACTTCTAGAAAGGTCAGTATCGCAGCAGCACTCATACCCAAACGATTTGCTTTAACGGGAGCTTTAAAATGTGTTACATAATGCAGAGATTTAATTTATGTGGGAAAAAAAATAGAGGTGCATCTGTTGCTGTGGTAACCAGATTCAAGCATGCAGTCATTACCAAATAGTGTCCACACAAGTTTATTATTAAAAACAAATGTTTTCTAGCAGATTTAATTGTTCCATAAAATAGAAATGGATGCTATTTAACCACTTTATCCACCACCACAGTATATCTACATCCTCTGTGACTTCATCTAAGCCACAAGGACTTAGATATAAGTCTTGTAGCTGAAGCAGTGCTGTGCATGATTGGGCATTGCTCCTGTGCAAAACCTCCAGCACTCTCTGCTGCAGCATTAACTAGTGAAAACGAATATATGCTCCCTAAGCCAATAAGATTGATTTTTACCATTAAAAATCCTTTTATTTTCTCAGTCCAAAGTGAAAAATACACACTACCATTATTATTTCAGAATCACACATCTTCACCATAAATTGGGACAGGAACGTTTTATTTTTAAACTGGAATTGGTAAAACTGAGAAATAATGTGTTTTTTTTTATTTTTTTTATTCCTCTTTATTTCTATTAAAATGCACAGAAAAAATGTGTTCAAGGGAAAAAATGCCATACAATGAAAGCATACATACATACATACATACATAGATAGAGATATATATATATTTCATTTAGGTGTTATTAGTAGGGATAATGTTATTGCTGATTAAATAGGGACATAGCTAAAACCTGCTCTGGTCCATAAGGAGGAAACAAGGTCTGGATGTGATTTGGTTAAAAAATACAATTCCTATTCTATTTGACGCAGTGTACACTTCAACTGCTTCTTGAAACGTTATCGATATGGATCTAGATGGTAAGCTCGCAAGGTCAAGGCCCTCCCCACCTGTGTTTCCTGTTTCTGTTGTACATGTACCAGAGGTGGATATCCTGATTGCACAGTATGTTTAACTCATAAATCTACGCTCCCCAGTATTGTCGGTTTTGTACAATGTATAGCGTAAGGAAAGATGTTGGAGATATATAACTAATAATGAATTGTTTGTGTGCTTACATTTAATGGTAAGTAGACTAAATATAGGTAGAAGGAAGGAAGGAAACCCACGCAGGCACGGGGAGAACATACAAATTCAATGCACATAGTGTCCTAGCTGGGATTGGAACCAGGGACCCAGCTGCAAGTTGAGAGAGAGCTATCCATCACGCCACCGTGCTGCCTAGGCCATGTGGGACACTGATGTCAGATTTCTACCAAGGCATTCTGTGACAGTGATGCCATAACACACATGTACACAATGCATGCAGAGTCAGGGAACCTAGACGCGATTGGGGTACACGATACAATGGAAGATGCTATCCCTATGCTCTAGCTAGCGCCAAAAACAAAAATGTCAACAAAGTTGAATGTTTGTGTTTTATTTTTTCGATCAGACTTAGCAATGTCACCCTAAATTGTCTATGCATACACTACACGATACATACATACATAGACATATGACTAAGCGAGGGATTCGATTGCGAGCCCCTCAAGGGGCAGTTAGTGACAAGACAAAATACTCCGTACAGCGCTGCGGGAGATGATGGCGCTATATAAATACTAAATAATAATGATGTCCCGGTGTTTTTTGAACATTACCCAAAACAGTGCAGGTCCACTTTAATATATAGAAATTCATCACATACCAGGACTGACTTGCCCTGGATTGTAACAGCTGCATTTATATGGGGTGTAGCCTGAATAATGTGAGCAGGGGGCATCATCCTAGATTGTTTCTATTGTTCTAAAATCTGTAATTAGCCCTCTTCAGATGTGACTAGCATGATTCAGCCAGGGCAGGCGAGATGTGGGAATCCAGCAGAGATGTGTGAGAAGCACAATTTGGGAAGGATTAGGTTTTGTCTCATGTAAGCAGAATCATCCTAATCCTCTGAGCAGCTGATGAAGTCAGACGCAGGCCGAGTCTGCAGTGATGCAATCTGTGCCTCACATGCTGGAACAGCCTACAGGTGTTCTATTCCATTTCCGGTCCAAAAACCGCTGTGTACAGCACTGGTCACTGCTGACATCTCCATGAATGAGAAACAATCCTGACTAACACTATTGTGACTCATTACTTCCCATGTGCAGCGCTCTTCCAGGATTCCATTCCCTTTAGGCACTTCTGCTAGAATGAGCACATACCACAGAGCTTCCCCTGAAAACAGCTTAATAGTGAACAACAAAGAAATGACAGTACAAAACAATACTGCATCATCTAAGCCGGTTATAAATACAAAATAGCTGTTGTGTGTCTAAAAAGAAATAAGGTTTTGTCAAATTATAATCTCACGGTGTGCAGCTATTTTTATACAGCCTCCAATGACGGAGAAGCTGACTCTTAAACATAACCCATTAAAAGCACACCAGCAATCAAAAATGGGCCTGGACTGTATATGATGTGCCAAGGATTCCTAATACTATATGCCGAAATATTGATGCACAAGTTTTCTTCTACATGACCCACATTCCTGATTTCTGCTTGCCTAGCCTTCTCAATGGACATTGAGACATGAGCGGACATGAGTCACGTCTACAAGCCTGTACACAACTGCAATAAATATCCCCTCAAACGTCAGCTGATGGTTTTCCCTCCAATCAGCGTACAGATGAGGTGCACAGCACTCTACCAAGTGACCCAATCTGCTTTCAAGGTGAGCAGCAATATTGGCCAAGCTGTACAGCAGAGATCTATCTCAGATTCATAAATAGGCCTAGAGTCACCACCTTTGTCAATTTTACCCAACCCCCACCCTGGCCACGCAGATTGTAAGCAGTGGAGCTGACAGTGTCCGCTGGCACGAGTCTCCCCACCACCAGACACTCGTCCCTGTCTCTTCTCACCCGTGACACTTGTGTCCTGTGACTAAACACTAGAGGCCAAACACTAGAGCCCCCATGAGATGTACCTCCCATGACCAATAGAGGCCTCTAATGTTTCTCACATGGCACAGGTGCCCTGGAAGAGAAGAAACAGGGAGGAGTGCCCGGCGGGGAGAGAAAATGTGCACCGACAGGTGAGTGTTGCGTTGATTGTCCTGAAAAATTAAACATAGATTGGCATAGATTAGAGGATCAATTCAGCCGAATATCGATGGAAAATATCAACGAACCAGTGTATGGCAACTCTAACAAGGATCACAGAAAAGGCAGCAGGCAACACTGCCAGAATATTCTGCTTTGCTTGGCTGCGAGGTTGATCCAGTGTGATTATAAAAGAAAGAACTGCAAAGCAGAGCACTGATAAGATGGAAGTTTGAGAAAATAAACAACATTTCCCACTGAAGTGTTATTTCCAGATGCTCAGCAGTGAAATGTCAAACAGTCCCGGGCAGAAAACACTCACATTCCACTGGTGCCACTCCATGTAAATATTGATAACCACATTCCTTCATCACACAGCTTCAGATTACACAGGCTTTCAGAAGACACCTTGAAGGCCACATCCAAGCAATAATGCAGTACATGTATCGCCTATACAGTTACGGCAATTAAATAAAGATACCCCGCCTTCATGGACCTCACCATACGCAATTACAGTAGTAAGCAAGAGATAACAAAATGAGTAAGAAATTTGCGAACTTTATGTGGATGATTTCAGAATCTAGAGGTGTGCAGTGGTGTAACTGCAATCATGCACACACAGACAGTTGTCCTACATCTAACAGAATAGAGTGCATGAGTTATTGCAGTCCTCTGAAGCACCTACAAAAAAAAAAAAAACATAAAATCACTAGCCTTTCAATGATCCTAGCTATGGTCTGATATGGCAAAGGCCTCAAATTTTCACTTAGGGCCTGTTTCCACTACACGCAGATTGGATGCAGAATGGATGCAGAAAAACTGACTCCAATGAATGTCTATGGGAAAACCTGCATCAGAAAAATCGCGTTGAGTGGAAACAGGCCCATAGGCATTCATTGGAGTCAGTTTTTCTGCATCCAATCTGCGTGTAGTGGAAACAGGCCCTAACCGTTATTTAAAAAAAAAATCCAGCCCAACTTTGCTAGGTCACTTGTTCTCCAAGCCCAAAGCAACCCCCAATGTGTCTGCCATATAACAATTCCTTTTTTGTATAGCACTTTTCTGTCGGACTCAAAGCGCTTGCGAGGCAGCCACTAGAGAGGAGTGTTAGGGAGTCTCGCCCTAAGAACTCCTTACTGAATAGGTGCAGCTTACTGAACAGGCAGAGCCAAGATTCGAACCCAGGTCTCCTGTGTTAGAGGCGGAGCCCTTAAACATTACACTATCTAGTCTCCATATAACCAATACATATCTGTACTACCTCCGACTGAGGAAGCCCTGCTATTGACTACATACACACTGACTGATTTATAAGTATAGGTATACTTGAAGCAACTCAACTATGTATAATCAGGTGTAAACTAGTACGGGTGCACTGGAAAATGAATGATCGGCACACAGTATAGGAATGATGCAGGTTTACAATTTGGTTGGAAAGCAGATGGTGTAAGGCAGCAGAAGAGAAGACACTCCTGCAATAACTTGCAGATAAACAAAAATACATTTAATAAAAAATACAGTTTTCTGCCTGGCAATGTGGAAAACAATGCCGATTTCTGGTAGTGGCAAATCATGTTACATCTTTCCTAGATATGAGTAAAGTATACATTTCTCGCTCTAACTAAATGTCCCACAAGTACCACATTTCTGTGCCTCGGTATGTCCTATATAACTGGCCCAAGACAGGTGTTATTCATGGTTATACAATAATGAATGCACACATAATATCCACCACCCTGTTCAGTTTCTGCTTACTATACTTATCTATGGAATGGTCAATGGTTTCAGTGTTCTGACTCAGTTATTATTGTAGTATAAATAATCCAGCCATGACTCAGATACACTCAGGGAATTCAGATATGTTTGAAGTGGCCTACTGCCAGATGATTACAGGAAAAAGGAAAACATACAACAACAAAGGATGAAACACAAAGCAAACCGGTCTAGTTGACAAAATCACTACCAATGTATCTTCTAAGCTGACTCTTGTATGGAGAACCCATGCATAATGAGGGTGCCATCTTTTCATTATTAATGTAACTTGCAGTACATGAATGATCACTTCATAGCATCAGGCAGTACAAAGCTATCAATATTAGACTATGGGCAGGATTCACAAAGCTTTTTCACTCTCATCTGTTTTCCCCTTATCTATGTTACATTTTTTAATTTTCAAAGAGCAAAAATATAATTAAGGTAAGAAAAGTAATATTGAAAATAGTTAAAGAGGAACAACTTAATTTGAGTGATTGAAAATGTGCTGAAAGGTTATTTTTATCAATTAGGTGATAAGTAATGTATGAGAAGTTTTGTGAATAGAGTCCAATATCTCTGCTGATATATCTACTAAAGCAGGGCTTGTAAATCCTGTGCCCAAAGCCCAACAACAATGCAGGTTTAGTGGAAATCCACAGAGGTAGTTAATCCGCTCTGCTGAGACACTAATTATCTCACCTGTGAATGTTTGTGGTTCTCTGCAAAACATGCACTACTGTTGGTGATACTTGAGGACAGGTTGGGAAGCCCTGAACTAGAGAAAAGGGCTGTCCAACTCCAGTCCTCGAGGGCCATTGCCCGGGGTGTTTAGCATGGACTGAGATAGGGAGAAATGTGTTCTATTTCATGAACCAATCATTCAGTTCAAAAAATGTGCCAGTACCTTTGCCTTTGAGGACGGGCGTTTGACAGCAATGTAGTAGATGTCAATAGGTCAGTAAATTGACCTTTCCCTACATCAGCAGCTTTCAGACTTCACAATGACACAGACTTTGCTGTTTGAGAAGATGTGGCAACAGATCTTCTGATCAGGCACTTATCTGATAGCTGCTTACGAAGAAACGGATTTAAAAAAAAACCAAAAAAAACACACACACAAAAAGCTCTTTAGCTAAAATTCAACCCAAATCCCACATCCCAGTACCTCCAACAGCTAGAACATTCAGGAGCCAGGTTAGTAATACACAATCAGCCCATTATGGAGACACACCCAGTAATCGCTGCCCTGCTCATTACAGCACAGTCACGGATTGAGTTATGCTGCTGCAGTTTAGCCAATTAAAGCGGTCATGTATATTTATCCATATATACAGTATATATTTACCCTCCCACAATAGTGACTTGCTGGAGGCTTAATGCGGGCTCATACCTCCACATATCACAAAGTACTAGACAAAAATGGTAAGATGAGCCTCTTGTACTCATGAAGGTCAAACATGTCCAAACTTTTCTGAAAGAACTCAACAAACAAGTTTTTCCATCAAGTAAAAATAACTTCATTATTGTACATTAAATAAAAAATAAAGGGACCTCTCCGTTCCTTTGAAAGAGCACTGAGCACATTGCAGAACGTTCCAAAACAATTTTTACTTAAAGTGGTACTATACTAAAATGTAATCTATGGTCTACATCAGGCATTCTCAACCAGGGTTCCCTGGAACCCCAGGGTTCCTTGAGTACTCTGCAGAGGTCCCTTGGCATTTTCCCCCATCGTGGTGGAAGTATAATACAGCATACTATAATAGGTGGTACTGAAACAAGAAGCACTAAATTGGTGGCTCAGGAGACAGTATAATGAGTGGCAGTGTAATAGGGGGTAGTGAAATAAACAGCCACACATACTTTTAAAGACCACGCCTCCTGCAAAATAAATGCGGGGGTTCCTCAAGATCAAAAAATTGTTTGCAGGGGTTCCTTGAGATCCAAAAGTTATTTGCAGGGTTCCTCCAGGGTAAAAAAAAGGTTGAGAAAGGCTGGTCTACATAAAATAATCAACAGTTAAAAGCCATCTATTTTTCAAGTTACTAGCAGGGTTAAAACTCAAGCTTTTTATCTTATTTAGCTGGTAATTGACCAGATTGTTTTGGAAGTGCAATAAACTGCATAAGGCCTCTTTTCCACAGACAGTTGATAGGTGGTGAAATGCCTCAAACTCTCACAACTGCTTGCTGCTGCCTGGTAACTTCACTGCTGCCTGGCAACTGCTTGCTGAGTTCAACAAACAGTTCAACTGCCCATGGAAAAGAGGCCTAACTTGTATCCAGGGGAGAAAAAATGTCTCCTTTATTTGCTCATTAATTACGTAATGAAGAAGTCAGTCTGCTATAATTTGTCCTGCAGCCGGCAATGATATCAGTTAGCTTCAGTGATGTGTATAGATGCATTGAGAGGACATCAGAGCAGTCTTATTTCATATTCATTTTTTACTGTATTTCATGCATTAGGGCAAACATATTTTGGGTGTAATTTAAACACATTTTTAACAACCAAGTTACAGAGGAATGCTATTGGGTACCCAATGTATGAAGTACAAATGTAATTCATATTCAGTGTCCTGGGTTAATGAAAACATCACTGCGCCAAATCACACTCTGAGAAAGAAGGTGTTTCCTCCCCATTACCTGCAGGTCAGAAAATGATGGGAGGACTCCATAATCCACTTCTGTGCACACACCCATGTCACTTCTATTCATAGGCAGTAATAACCTCTGTCTGCCACAACTCATTTCCGTTTACAGTTGGGAAGGATCTCCAGACATGTGCTTACATAATTCACTGCTCATAATGTCTACATAGATTGTCCCCGGGTTAAGGAATGAGATGGGGACTGTAGGTTAGCTCTTGAACCTGAATCTTCTGACAACTGTAACAAGAGGAATATAGAGGCTGCCATATTTATTTCCTTTTAAACAATACCAGTTGCCTGGCAGCCCTGCTGATCTATCTGGCTGCAGCAGTGTCTGAATAACACCAGAAACGAGCATGCAGCTAATCTTGTCAGATCTGAATGTCAAACGCCTGATCTGCTGCATGCTTGTTCAGGGTCTATGGCTTAAAGTATTAGATGGCGAGGATTAGCAGAATTGCCAGGCAACTGGTATCATTTAAAAGGAAATAAGGCAGCCTCCATATTTCTCACGTTATAGTTGTCCTTTAAAGAGGAGCTGTTAGGTATAAGGTCTTAGAGTAAATAAACTCATATATCAGTAGCTAAATATAGGCTGTACTTACATTACATATGCATTTCACTGTCCACGTTTGGATTTCACAGAATTTTTATATAGTATATGCAGAGAATGATGCTCCTGACAGCTCATGGCAGGCTCCATGTTTGTCTGTCTCCTATGAAGCCAAATGTGTCGTCATGTCCTCCCTGCTTCCTGATCACAGAAAAGCTCGTACTGAATAACACTAGTTTGCAGTGAATATTAATTAGCCATGTGGCTAGGAACAATAGCGGACTCCTGCAGTGTACTCTGCTGGGAGATTTATCAGTGCAGTGCTCTGGACTGAGTTACATGCTATTGTTACTTGACCCTGTAACTTCTCATTAGCAGCCGAGGGGAGGGCCCCAGAATGCTTTGCAGTATGGTTTGCGGCTTGCGTCCTCTTAAGAGCTTGGGTCTAACAGCTTTGCTGATAAGCACACATCAAATGAAAGAGAGATTTTTATCTTCACTATTGCCTTTTTGGCTTCCGTCTAAACTGTTTAACACAGGAGAATAGAGGTTTAAATTAGCTTCTGCAGCCTGACAGTTACTCTTTAAGTCACAACCTTGTGCCATCTGCGTCCTTTGTACCTCTGCGTCACCTCTACCCCTCCCGTCACCTCTGTCCCCTAGTTCCCTCAGTGTCCCCCTATGTGCCACCTCTGCCTGCACGGTGTCCTCCTGTACCATCTCTGCCATCCTGTCCCCCTTTGTGCCTCCCTCTATTCCCCTTTATCCAGCGCTGGATCACAGGTTTGCTTTAAAAATGGGTAAAATGTATACACAGAACTTGGAAATCACTATATAGTATAGTGTACCGCATAAAAATGTAATTTTACTGAGTTTAAAAAACATTTTTCATTTTTTAAAAAACAATTTTCTGAAACAAAAACCCTACAGGGTCTATTTGAAAAAAATGTTTTTACTTGTTCCCATTTTTCGTGCAGTTTGTATCAGCGGGTCATTCGTAAGTTGGGGACTACCTGTATCTGGAACAGTATCTGGGCTTTCCTATTTACATTCATATCTTAAGTGGACTTTTAGAATTCTTTGAGAGCATTAACCATGCGGATGATGCACTGAATATACTCATACATTCATTCAATCTTCTTTCACGGCACCCAAGACTTTTGTTCACAGAAGCCTAAAACCTCATCACTAGACCGCAACAAGCTAGGACAGTAATAGGACTTTACCAAGGCGTTTATCAAAAAGACTTCGAAAAAATCGAAATCCACTTACCTGGGGCTTCCTCCAGCCCGTGGCAGGAAGGAGGTGCCCTCAGCGCCACTCCGCAGGCTCCCGGTGGTCTCCGGTGGCCGACCCGACCTGGCCAGGCCGGCGGCCAGGTCGGGCTTCTTCTGCGCTCCATTATGCGTGTCACGCCGGACGCTGACGTCACCCGGGCTGTACTGCGCAGAAGCCCGACCTGGCCGCCGGCCTGGCCAGGTCGGGTCGGCCACTGGGAGCCTGCGGAGCGGCGCCGAGGGCACCTCCTGCCTGCCATGGGCTGGAGGAAGCCCCAGGTAAGTGGATTTCGATTTTTTTATTTTTTTTTAGTGTCCCTGAACCTTCCCTTTAAGGTGGCCATACACTTATAGATTTGCAGCAGATTCGACCATCTGATAGATTTCTGGCAGATGCCTGTCAAGTCCAATCTGACAGGACTCTATCTGATGTGTGCCACACACTAGGACCAGATTTCCAATAGATTTCAGAATGAAATCTATTTGAAATCAATCTAAATGCATTATTGGACCATTAGATCCAATGCAACTCTATTTCTGGGTACATACGTTACCCTTTTTCGTGCAATAGATGGATCAGGTAGATAAAATCTGTCATGTCCGATATTGCTCCCGATCGTTTCCGCGCTCGATTTCTCATAGCGGTGAATGGAAAAAGATAAGAAAAATGAATGAAGATAAGAGAATCGAGCGTGAAATAGAGCGTGGAATCGTGCCAAAAAACGATCGGGTGGCAAAATCGCACGAAAAAAATGTAACGTGTGTACCCAGCATATGGTACCCTCTAAGCAAATCCAACAAGGGCTAGACATGACTATTTTCAACAGTCCAGTCCACATTGTAGCTTTAGTTACAACAGGGAAGGTTCTTAAGATCCCAGTATTCAGAATGCAGATGTTTTATTTATTGTACTCGAATCTATTCCCCTTAAGAGGTGTCTGTAAAAAAATAAATAAAAGCTATTTAAAGGGGTTCTCTACTCTGGCGTATCTGTTTTAAGTAAGGTTGTTGCTTCTGCCTGTGTTGTGCTCCAAGACAGCTCTGTTAACTTCCTGCTGCAAAGACAATAGTTCCTGACAACAGAAAGTGATGTAAACACTCTTCAATGTGGATACACAGCAGTAAATATCATCCTCAGTAGTGTAGAAAACAATTGGATTATCAGTTTTTATTTCTCTGTGCCCCCTTTCAAAATAAAGTTCTTTCTCAGAACAAGACATGAGGGGAAACTGAGTAAAGGGGCCCATAAACTGAGCCGATTAGCGGCCGATCGATCGCAAATCAATTGACCGATTTAGATCGATTTCAATCGATAATCTAGGTCGATCTGTTGAGATTGCTTATCATTTTGCATTGGACCTAATGGAAATCTGATGGCAAAAAAATGCCATCAGATCAATTTTCAATAGATTTCATACTGAAATCTATTGGAAATCTGTTCCTTGTAAAAAATGTTCCTAAACACATCGGATAGATCAGAAATCTATCTGCTGATCTATCTGCTGCTAATCTAACGAGTGTATGGCCACCTTTAGGCTGAAATTTAAAGAGAACCCGAGGTGGGTTTAAAGAATGTTATCTGCATACAGAGGCTGGATCTGCCTATACAGCCCAGCCTCCCAAACCCCACTAAGGTCCCCTTGCACTCTGCAATCCCTCATAAATCACAGCCATGCTGTGAGGCTGTGTTTACATCTGTAGTGTCAGTCTCAGCTGCTCCCCCACCTCCTGCATAGCTCCAGTCCCTGCCCCCGTACCTTCCCTCCAATCAGCAGGGAGGGAAGGGATGCAGGCGGGGACTGGAGTTCTGCAGGAGGCGGGGAGAGCAGCAGACTGACACTATAGAGATAAACACAGCCAGCTCTGACAAGCTGTTTGTCAGCAGCATGGCTGTGATTTATGAGAGATTGCAGAGTGCAGGGGGACCTTAGGGGGGTTTGGGATAGCAACAGAGGCTGGGCTGTATAGGCAGATCCAGCCTCTGTATGCAGATAATATTCTTCAAACCCACCTCGGGTTCTCTTTAAGCTGGAGAAGGTCTTATCCTTCACCCACCCTATTCGATTCAATAGTTAAAAAGTGTGACTGGAGTTGCAATCAAAATAAAGGGCTTCAGACCCGGCGTTGGACCTCCACCTTGTATGCTTGTGAAGCAAACACTGTACACTGAAAACTTTTTTTGAGGGGGTCTGTTTTATTATATATTTTACATCTATAGTTTATAGAATCCTGTATTAATGTTTGATGCTGGAGTTCATTAATGCCGCACACAGTCAAACACAAAACTTAATTTAAACCAGCACAAAATCCTCAGATGGCTTGGATACGGTTGCTACATATGGAAGCCAGACTGAAGCTTCCCAACTGTCCCCGCATGGCCCTCACATACACACGAGGGTGACAAACACCGCCATACACAGAAGTCCTTCATGGTAATGCAGAATTTCCCAGAACGCTCAATTTCTGGTGCAGACTCTACAGGCAGACGATACAAGCATAATTCTCATAGGCAGCTGATAGGAGGCCATGTGATAGATGTGTGCAGTGCTCCTATTGAGTCATACCAGCGAATGTCAGGCCACAATGAATTCATACACACAGAATACAGCTCATTGAAAAAAAAATATTTCAGTTTAGAGGGGTGGAATATTGGTTAAGTGTGATCAGGGCCTGGTATGTCATGAAGCAAGGTGAAACACTTGCATCAGGTGCAGAGATTACAGGGGCAGTACAAATACTGTGAGGCCATCATTGGGGAAAAGCAGCTTGTTGTGCTGTGTGAGGAGTCTGACAGTGAGTGAGGAGGGGGAGGCAGGAGAGCAGCAGTGTTTCATTTGAATTAAATGAATTAGAGAAAAAATTGTCGGATGCTGTGCGAGCACACTAAATCGGGAAAGAAGAGGGGGGGGGGGGGGGGGGACGCATCGGCACAGGTTTGTGTCAGGTAGAAAAATATCTAGGATCAGCCCCGAGTGTGATTGCCAATGTTCTACTGTTGGCCTTGCAGCTTCTCCCCATAGACATTGGGATAGTAGAGGAAAATCTAATATGGGGTGTGTATACACACACATTTGTGTCGCCCCCTCAGCATCGAGCTTGATCCTGCATGACTTTGCAGGGAAAGTGCTGTACAGACATGTCACTGATATACCAGAGCAATGTTATGGGAAGGGGTGGATGGACGACCACACAGTGCATGATGGAGCGGGCTTCTGAGTGGCAGGGCTTCTGAGTGGAAAATGCTCTCTGCTTTTGCATAAAGATCCAGCATACCTGCTATTTAAGTAACCTCAGGGGACACCTGTACACACTCTAGATTTGCAGCCAAGATGGCTCAGAATGGCCATCTTGTTAGAGTTCCATCTAGCAATGTGTACATAGCTCAACACCTAACTATCCACTAATGTAAACCTTTTCCTGATGCCTGGATTAGAATTATATTTCAGAGAAGTGATCCCGTTTTTGTCAGTGAATATAGCATATTACCCCACTGACTGCCTGACCCTAAACAATTCCCTTTACAGTAGCCCTTTCCCCCTACCTGTCCCCTGAACTTTAAAGGCTTAATGATGCCTAGAAATAAATTCAAACTGTCCATACACTTTACATTCTAAAGGTGCCCATAGTGTTGGCAGTATCAACAGGATTACTTCAAAGGGAACCTAAACTGAGAAGGATATGGATTTTTCCTAATAAAATAATACGTGTTGCCCGACTCTCCTGCTGATCCTGTGTCTCTAATACTTTTAGCCACAGCCCCTGAACAAGCATGCAGATCAGGGGCTCTGACTGAAGTCAGACTGGATTAGCTGCATGCTTGTTTCAGGTGTGTCATTCAGCTACTAATGCTGGGTATACATGGCCCAGGTTCTTCTCATCAATCGAGCCGCTGATGGCTCGATTGATAATTTCCCACATGTTCGATCACTGCGCGGATCGATTCCCCGCTCGAACCCCGCGGGCGGACAATAGAGGTAATCGAGCAGAAGATAAGGAAGGACGCGGCGGGAGTCGATGCGGCGCTAATCGAGCCGCTGGATCGGGCGGTGTATGCCCAGCATAAAGCAGCCAAAGAGATCAGCAGGACTGCCAGGCAACTGGTATTGTTTAAAAGGAAGCATCCATATCCCTCTAAAGGGGCCCATACACTGGTTGATTTCAGCCATCGCTCGATCCTATCGCATCGATTGATCGGAAATAGATTCTATCAAATCTATCGATCGATTTTTATGCAGATTTCGATCAAATTTGATCGATTTGATCTATCTGGCAGGATGGAAAATCTAGGCCGATCTGCTGCTGGCAGCAGATCAATGGCCCATAGAGTTGCATTGGATCTAATGGTCCAATAATGCATTTAGATCAATTTCCAATAGACTTAATTCCGAAATCTACTGGAAATCTGTTCCTAGCGTGTGGCACACATCAGATAGATTCCTGTCAGATTCGACTTGACATGTATCTGATGGTCGAATCTGCTGCAAATCTATAGGTGTATGGCCACCTTTAGTTAAGGTTCCCTTTAAAACTACAAGTATAGTAGTAGAACCCCTGCCTGTGTATTCAGGCGCTTTAGCCTATTCCTTTGCATTCAGTTCCCATAAAGGTTTTTTGAAATTAAGCTGCAGAATAGTAAAACAACTACGAGATGTCACTGTCTGTAGAATGATATGAAGATCGGTTTGGTACGGTGATTTCCTGTATTTACTCTGCGTTCCTCTCTGCTCTAAGTAAGCTGCATTACCTGTTAGTGGTGTATGATCTATCTCTGCATGTTATTCTTTAGTAAAGAATTGTAACTTGTTATACAGTGTGCCTTATCTGCATGTATAGACCACGCTGCTCCATCACATCAATGATACAATTCATCTTACCAAATCTATGTGGTAGAAGGGTACTGACCGAATACACTTTGAATGGATATGTAGGTAGTCCCTCATAGTACAATTAAGTGGTAAGATTGTACAATCAAGATTGGATCATCTATGGGCACCTTTAATCTGTTCACTGGAAACTGAGCAGATTACTAAATAAGAGTATTTCTTTACTGAAATTTGTTTGTGAAAATGGGACGAAGCTCATCTACTGCCTTCACCAGGCAGAGACTGGAGAATCCATAAAAATAGCCACAGACTGATTAGGGATAAATAAAAATAGCTAAAATGCCAAATATATTTGTAATGTCCTTTGAAGGATCGAGTCCTTGTTCCATTAGCTGTTGGTTTGTTTAGCAAGAATGAGACTAGCAGAAAAACAACCAAAGTATTTCTTCCTCTCTCTTTACTTTTGTTAAGCGTGACATTTAAAATTTCCTCTAGATCCAGCATAACACTTAGCTAAGCCAAAGTATAAACATGGGAAAGGTCTATAATGTGCAGCTACATTGTTGAAACTCTGGGCCTCAGATTAGAATATATTTTAGGAGTGTTGCTGAATGTCTTGGTACTTTGAACTTAGGAAAAGACGTGAAAAATAATGAAATGTTCATTAGTGAAGGAATAACCCATGAACCCAGATGGAGGCCCGTACACTCATACGCCTAGTGCACACCAGAGCGGTTCGGCTGCGGTTTGCGGATGTGGAAATGCTTGGGTAATGTATTTCAATAAGCTGGTGCACACCAGAGCGGGAGGGGTTTCGCAGAAACGCATACTCCCGGGCTGCTGCAGATTTTGGATTGCGGATGCGTTTCTGCCTCAATGTTAAGTATAGGAAAACCGCAAACCGCTCTGAAAAAAACGGCACTTCAGAGCGGCTTGCCAGGCGTTTTTTGTTACAGTAGCTGTTCAGTAACAGCTTTACGGTAACAATACATGAAATCTACTACACCAAAAACACTTCACAAAACCGCAAAATTCTAGCTGAAACGCTACAGAAAAAGAAAAAACCTTCAAAATCTGCTAGCATTTTGTGGATATGCTAGCGGTTTTTGGTGTGCACCAGGCCTTACTCCTTATGCTGCTAAGGCATTTTTTGTATGGACCCGAGGAAGCGGGTCATGACCCACAAAACGGGTTGTCAAGTTTTTGAATAAATATTTTTCCAGTTGAACTGGTGTCTATATTCTGGAGAGGTAAGCGGTTACCTCTCATTTACATGTTATGTTTTTACATCAATATATTTTGGGCACCTCCACCCCACCCTTCTATCAGTCAGACCTCCTTTGGAGGTAATAACTTTACAGTTTTCTGGAAAGTGTATTGAACTACAGGAGAGCGAACGTCCAGTATCTGGCAGGACCTGGAGCACCGAGCAAGGACAGTGAATTCCCTGCAGGCTTATATGGTGGTTGCAGGAACTCCAACCTACCCTTGTGAGTATATAATCATATACTTTCCTCCCCCATTACCTAACGATACTGCACCATTGGGCTCCTGGTCTCTCTCTACTTCTCGTTTAGGTGCTTTTGGTACCTACAAGAACCACCGAACCCCCTCTACAACCCATGTACCCACTCACTGCTTGATTGTATCCCAGCTAATTCAGCTAAGCATAATTTTGCCTTCTTAAAACAGAAGGAATTTGAAACGGGCCCCAAGTGGTTTCCCATGATGCATCACTCAAATATGCAAATCATCTCTTTATGCCCGACAGCCTGGCACACATCCAGAACAAATGATACTGAGCCTATGGCTTATCCATTATATATTTTACAGAGACACACCATTCCAACATGCATACAGCTTGTTTAAAAATTTCTGGTCCTCATCAGTGCATGGCATAGATTGAGATGGCCCTATGCGTTAGGGTTTGGATAAGTAATGCAGATTAGGTGGTAAGTTAGGAGGAGTTCTGCTATATTTTCTAATTAGCTCTGTGGGTCCAACGATCGTTTGTAATAGTCACAGCTGAAAATCTAGTGTTTGTACTGGTGTGTCTGGTCGGTTTGTGATTTATCCTGCTAGTCTTCTACTGATGTTACTGTGGCATCCTGCTCATCCCACCTGTGGCTGGATAGTGTTCTGGTAAAGGCCTCTGCCCCAGTGGACCAGGGTTCGATTCTCGGCTCTTCATGTTCAGTAAGCGAGCACCTATTCAGTAAGGAGAATGTGGGCAAGAATACCTAACACTGCTATTGCCATAGTGGCTGGTGGTGTTTTTAGTCAGCCAGGAGAAAAGCGCAATATAAAAGGTTCTGTTTCTTTTCTTGTCTTCTTCAGAGAGCCTGCACAGCAATTGTTCTTTAACGGCCACCCAAAACGATTGCATTTGTAAACGGCTCAGGTTTTATGCCATTTTCCTGCCAATTATTATTAACGCTGTAGGACTAGTGAGCAGGGCTGTAGAGTGGGAGCAGTTTTGGGTAATCTGAGTGAGTGGTTTCAAAAAGCTGAGGAGTCTGAATCAGATGGTTTTGCACCAACTCCACAGCCCTGCTAGTGAGAGTGCTATCTGCAGACAGAGCACTGTCAGATGATCAAACACATGATAAACACATTGTCACTGTTCTGAGGTTTCCTGCTTGGGATATAGCTGTGTGTTCCACATTATTCATCTGGCAAGAGTGAAAAAGAAAGTGAGGCACAGGAGAAGGAGGGAGAGGGGAATGACAGGCACAAAACAGAGAAAGGAGACAGGGAGAGGAGACAAAGGGAGAGAGAAGAGAGAGGAAGAGAGATAGGGGAGGAAGAGAGGGTAGAATGATAAGGAAGTGGTGAGAAGGGGGGGGGGGGGGGGTGGAGGAGAGATGGAAGGAGGTAAAAGAGGCGAGGGATAGGAGAGAGGAAAGAAAGAAGTATTGGTGAGAAAGAGGGGAGAGAGAGAGAATATATGGAAGGAGGAGGAAGGAGGTAAGAGGCAGGGGAGAGTAAAATAAGAGAAAGACAGTCAGGGAGGAGACATAAGGAGGAGAGAGGGGGAAAGATGAAGAGTGGGAATGTAAAGGAAGTGGTGAGAAAGAATGGGGGGGGGGGGGGGGGGGGGTAGAGAAGGAGAGAGAGAGAGAGAGAGAGAGAAAGAATGGAAGGAGGTGAGAGATGAGGGAGAGAAGAGAGGGAAGAAAGGAGACATGGAAGCCCCGGGAGGAGAGACTGTGCAGACAATGTGACCAGGAGGTCTTGGAGTATGAGGCCCACTTCCTGCTACACTGCAGCAAATACGCACCTGTGAGGACCACCCACTTCCAGAGACTCTCCGCCCACATCCAGGATTTTACCTCCACAGATGAGGAGAGGAAACTCTACATCCTACTGGGGGAGGAGGAAACAACCGTGCAAATAGCTGCCCGATATATCACTGCCTGCCACCAACTGAGAGGAACATGATACCACATGGACTGTATTCCCCCAATACCCCCCTATGGACTGTATATCCCAGCCCCCCATATTGTCCCTTACACCCTCCACACACCTATGGACTATATACCCCAACCCCCTATATCCTTTACTTATTCCCACAATCCCCCCTCCCCATGTTAATGTTTTGTTTTGCTTTGGCAATGCTAAATGTATTTGGTCCTGCCAATAAAGCTTTTTTGTATTTGGAGTGAGTGGAGAGAAAGGGGGGGGGGGGTTGACATAGAATGGAGGTAGGAGGTAAGAGAGAGGGGGGGAGAGACAGATGAACAGCAAGCTCAGGGAGACAGACAAGCACAGGAGAATGGTGAAACATCATTAAAGGTTATTGAAGTGGGCACTGGGCAGGAACAACCTTTCTAATTTACCGGTATACCTTTTAAAACCTCTAAAATAGTTGCTATTTGAAGGACAAAAATTACTTAAAACACACTAGCCGGCTGGCAAGTTACATGTTAGAATGAGTCTAGCGATGCCAGAAACAGCATTTTATTTGAATTACAACTATAAAGAAAAAGGCCCATCTCTAAATACAAGAGAATGCTAAAGTGAAGCAGCTTGCCAGACTTTATGTAAGAGCTAATTTACACAGCACACTTTGGTAGCATTTTGCTGATTGCCGGCGATAAGTGTTGTGATTCTATAACACTGAAATTCAATCGCTCCAAAAATGCTGCATGCACCATTAGCAAATCGCTAATCACTGCAGTGTGAACACTACCATTGACTTGCATTAGCGGCAGCATTTTGCTGATCGCCAGTGATCTGCAAAATTGCTGAAAAATCACCCAGTGTGAACTAACCCTGACAGAAGGTTTGAGGCAGGGAACACACTTGACTGTTTTCGTGCACGT
The DNA here is from genome assembly GCF_040937935.1 of Hyperolius riggenbachi. Taxonomy (NCBI): domain Eukaryota; kingdom Metazoa; phylum Chordata; class Amphibia; order Anura; family Hyperoliidae; genus Hyperolius; species Hyperolius riggenbachi. The sequence goes on along the minus strand of NC_090653.1, from coordinate 229,922,715 downwards.
TTTCTGCACAGAAAAACACAGAAAGAACTCGTGTTAATCAATGTGCTAGTACACACTGTGTTGTTCGCACGCAGAAAAAACACTGACATTCTGCATTAGGATTCTGCACATTTTGGCAGTTTTCTGTATCAATTACATCAGCTGCTGTGAAAAAACGCGCACGTTTTCCTGTATGGAAACACACTTAGTGTGCAGAAAAAGTATGCAGAAAAACGCGCGCGGAAAACTGAAAGTCAAGTGTGTTCCCTGCCTCAGAGAAGTCTACTGACAAGACACAAAACATTTATATTGCACTTTTCTCCTGGCGGACTAAGAGTGCCAGAGCTGCAGCCACTAGCATGCGCTCTATAGGCAGTAACAATGTTCAGGGAGTCTAGCGAGTACATTTGAAATCGGCACCGGTAGACTTGGGCGTAGGATTCAGCGGTATATGGCTGATCCTGCTTCTGCACAAGTCCGGGCCGATTTAACTACTATTCCCCCTCCAGGCCGCCATGGATAGTGGGGGAATGAAATAATTATTGTGTTTTTTAAGCAACCTCGGCTCCGTCTTCTGACGGAGCCGACGTTACTCACTGAGCGCTGCAATAGGAATGATTCCTATTGTAGTCTATGTAAGCGCCGGCTGCGCCCAAATCTAGCAGCGCTGAAAAGCACTGCTCCGAGTCTAGCCCAAGGTCTCCTCACTGAATAGGTGCTGGCTTACTGAGCAGGAAGACCCGAAAACCCAGGTCACCTGTGTCAGAGTATATTGGCATCACCACATGCTTTACAGCTCTTTCAGCAGCAGAAACGCCATTTCCAAACCACTCAAGTATATCAGAAGCCGTGAAAAATGTAGTAATATAAAGTAGAGTGATGCATTCTGGAGTCCTTTAGTAAAAGTTGAATATTAAACATTGTTATTTCATTTAAAAACTTTTTCTAAAAATCCACTACTTTAGCATTTAAAAAAAATGGTGGATCCTCGGGCCGCTGGTGAGATGCTCACTCAAGTGTTCGGGCCATTTTCTACCTATCCCCCTATACTACCTGCATAAAAATCACTTACACAACCTCAGAAAGGATTGAAAACCAAAACTCAGACTGAAAGCGTCTCAAGTCCTCTCCTATGCTCCAGGATCCCCTCCCCCTCTACTACAGCTTTATTCACAAGTTAAAGCGGACCTGAACTCAGAACGTCCTCTGCTCTAAAAGATACATAACCTTTAAAGAAAAACATTTCTTTGTTACAGCTGATACAAATCCTAAAATAAAATCTGCAGTGTTTTTACTTCCTGCTTTCATGGAAGCAGACATATCGTTAACATCCTAAGCTTTCAAATGAGCTTACCTGCCATCTCTGCCATGACAGCCATGTGACACACGGAAGAGATCAAATTACAACTTGTGATTAGACACGGATGAGGGGGAATTAGACTGGCTAAACTCTCCAAATACATACAGGGTACATCTCTCTAGGTTTTCCTTCTGTCCTGTGCCTGTGCAAGAGTTCAAGTCCACTTTATTTAGGTAAACATAAAACAATGGTCAAAGCCAAGGCAGAAATGGAGCAAGGGGGAAAAGGGGGTGGGGGGGGGGTGATGCGAGAAGAGAAAATAATCACAAATTACAATCTAATGCATGCATGCATGCATGGCACAAATTGCTTGATTAATTCTCAAATAAGACAGCTATGGGGGTTCTCTTAAGCAGACAATAAGAAGACTGCACAAAGGGGGTTACCAGATGGGAAACACCTGCAGTGAAACCACAATGCTTTTTATCACTAGGGTTACATAATACCAAAAGCACACGCACATTTCAACTCAGAGAGCGTGTGCAGCAGAGACCAGGCAAGTGCAGTTTTCCTAACCTAAACCAATTGGGGGGGGGGGGGGACACAAAAGTCATGGTTTGATATCCTATACAAAAAACACCTCAGTAATGGATATAGACATGAGAAGAAGTGCAAGCGAATAATAACAGTACTGATAAGGCTGAGCTAATGAAGCAAACAAAAGGCAGATAGATGATTTCTGTGGTTAGGGGAATGAATGAGGGAGGAAGGAGGAGGTACACTGAGCCATAAGTGATTCATGAACACCCCCCATCTGACTCATGCAGACATCTGCTCAGAGTCCCATGACCAGCCAATCATAAGGCAGGATTCTGCTAATGTAAAACACAGACACACACATCACTGTGCGTTGGTGATGCATATGCCTTGTGCAATCTGGATATTTACAAGGAATTTTTATTTTTAGAATGATCAGAAATCAAGCTTATTAGAGAATGGACGTTGTTCCAGAGAAAGATCAGTGCGGCAATACAGAGAAAGGGAGAAGTGCGTAGAAAGCTTACGCACATGGCAGCAGGGATTGCACACGCTGCAAGATGGCAGTATGGAGAATGCAGGCACTGGAAGGCGATGTAGAGCACATGCTGAAGGAAGGCAGTATAGGTAATGCACACACCACAGGATGGCGGTATAGGGAATGCAAATGCTGCTGGACAGCAGTATAGAGACTGCACAAGCTGTGAACTCACACGCTGCAGAAAGGCAGTATAGAGAACGCACGTGCTGCAGGACAGTGGTAAAGGGAATACAACGCTGTTGGGCAATTGTGGAGAGACCACACACACACACTCGGCACGCACGCACTGCGGTACAGTGGTATGGAGAGTGCACATGTTGTAAGACGACGCTATATAGGACAGTATATAGAGACTGCAGGTGCTGCAGGATGGCAGCATAGAGAATGCAAGTGCTGCAGGATGGCAGCATAGGGAATGCAAGTGCTGCAGGATGGCAGCATAGGGAATGCAAGTGCTGCAGGATGGCAGCATAGAGAATGCAAGTGCTGCAGGATGGCAGCATAGGGAATGCAAGTGCTGCAGGATGGCAGCATAGAGAATGCAAGTGCTGCAGGATGGCAGCATAGAGAATGCAAGTGCTGCAGGATGGCAGCATAGAGAATGCAAGTGCTGCAGGATGGCAGCATAGAGAATGCAAGTGCTGCAGGATGGCAGCATAGAGAATGCAAGTGCTGCAGGATGGCAGCATAGAGAATGCAAGTGCTGCAGGATGGCAGCATAGAGAATGCAAGTGCTGCAGGATGGCAGCATAGAGAATGCAAGTGCTGCAGGATGGCAGCATAGAGAATGCAAGTGCTGCAGGATGGCAGCATAGAGAATGCAAGTGCTGCAGGATGGCAATATAGAGCACACATACGCTGGGAACGCACAAACTTCAGAATAGCAGTATAGATAAAGCTCATGTGGCAGGACAGTGGTATGGAGAAGGCACGCTGCAGGACAGTGGTATGGAGAAGGCACGCTGCAGGACAGTGGTATGGAGAAGGCACGCTGCAGGACAGTGGTATGGAGAAGGCACGCTGCAGGACAGTGGTATGGAGAAGGCACGCTGCAGGACAGTGGTATGGAGAAGGCACGCTGCAGGACAGTGGTATGGAGAAGGCACGCTGCAGGACAGTGGTATGGAGAAGGCACGCTGCAGGACAGTGGTATGGAGAAGGCACGCTGCAGGACAGTGGTATGGAGAAGGCACGCTGCAGGACAGTGGTATGGAGAAGGCACGCTGCAGGACAGTGGTATGGAGAAGGCACGCTGCAGGACAGTGGTATGGAGAAGGCACGCTGCAGGACAGTGGTATGGAGAAGGCACGCTGCAGGACAGTGGTATGGAGAAGGCACGCTGCAGGACAGTGGTATGGAGAAGGCACGCTGCAGGACAGTGGTATGGAGAAGGCACGCTGCAGGACAGTGGTATGGAGAAGGCACGCTGCAGGACAGTGGTATGGAGAAGGCACGCTGCAGGACAGTGGTATGGAGAAGGCACGCTGCAGGACAGTGGTATGGAGAAGGCACGCTGCAGGACAGTGGTATGGAGAAGGCACGCTGCAGGACAGTGGTATGGAGAAGGCACGCTGCAGGACAGTGGTATGGAGAAGGCACGCTGCAGGACAGTGGTATGGAGAAGGCACGCTGCAGGACAGTGGTATGGAGAAGGCACGCTGCAGGACAGTGGTATGGAGAAGGCACGCTGCAGGACAGTGGTATGGAGAAGGCACGCTGCAGGACAGTGGTATGGAGAAGGCACGCTGCAGGACAGTGGTATGGAGAAGGCACGCTGCAGGACAGTGGTATGGAGAAGGCACGCTGCAGGACGCAAAGGGAAATCACATGGTGCAGACCACAGTATGGACATGCTGCAGGGTGGCAGCACATGGAAGGCACACTGTGTATAATGGCAGTATATAGAATGCACACAGTGTGCAGAACAGAACACAGCACTATAAGCAGGGTGTGTAATTTAGTGGTTACATTGTTGTTCCATTGCAAATCCGTCTTGACATTCAGGATGACAGCACAAAACAAATACACGTCCATTCTTGGACTTTATTCAAACACAGTGAATTTCCATCTCTCTAAAGTAGCCACGTTATACCTTTGATCAGTATGGATTATTGCAGCTCCATAGCTGTGCCAAGAAAATGGCTAAATCTCACATCACCTTCTATATAAATACCAAGTTTCCCGTCTGGCAGCAAAATACGTGGGTGTGTCCACATTATCTCACACAATCACTACAGCAATCTGCAGACATTCACCATGGTCAGACATGACTAGGGAAAAGCCTGCAAAACTAAATACAATAAAAAAAGGGAACACAGGTAATACATGTAACTATATTTATCACATGTCACTTCAGGTAAGCCAACTATTGGCTAACAGTACAATGCTATAAAGAATAGTATCAAGTACTAAAATAACCATGGAAATATGTTAATCACATCCTGGAGTTGTCATTTCAATAGATTTTAATGTAGGTGCCAGTGATGACAAATAGTTGAATGGGTGACAAGCCCTATATGATCACACATTTATGAACATCTTTCTTTAATTCATTCAATCACTTCCTGTTGCTTTCAGGAGGTGTCAAAAGGAAATAAGAAAAAACTCTTAACAGGTATACAAACCAAAATGAAAACCAGTTCATAGCAGGGCTGTGCAATTTTTTGGGTACCTGGATTCGGAGTTGGTGGTTTCATAAACTGAGGAGTCAGAGTCTGATGATTTTTGTACCAACTCCCCAGCCCTGCGTCAAAGACATCAGTTACTCAAACTCAGAGATGATCAATAAGGTATTCATTTTTCTGAGCTGTATGCAAATTTAATGAAAACTGCATGTAGCATCTAAATGGGCTTCAGACGCATTGGGCTGGCCCAAGTCCAAGCTGCATGCAGGCTGGATACAAAAGACTCACATAAACCATCCCTTCTCAAATTGTTTGAATAGCAACCATACCCAATAAGGCAGAGGAAAGGACAATTGAAGTGAGAAGAATATGGCTGCCATATTAATTTCCTTTTAAACAATAGCATTTGCCTGGCAGCAGTGGCAGCCCTGCTGATCTATTTGGCTGCAGTAGCGTCTGAATAACACCACAAACAAGCGTGCAGCTAATCTTTTCAGATCTGACAATGGCCTCGATTCATAAAGCATTCCCGCATTCGGAAATGCTGAAAACGGCTCACTTTACCGACCACACAGCAAAATCTGTATTCATAAAGGCTTAATTCTGCATATGTTTGTTCAGGGTCTATGGCTAAAAGTTCAGCATGGCAACTGGTGTTGCTTAAAGGATAAATGAGCCAAAATAAAATTAGTGCAGATCTACTTACCTGGGGCTTCTTCTAGCCTCTAGAAGCCTCTGTGTGCCTTGCCGCAGTTCCACTTTCAGCCACTCTTCTGTGTTCTGCGCAGAACGCTTTTGGCCACGGAAACGTGACCGCAAGCGCCGTGTGCTACGGAAGGGACCCCAGAAGACTAGCGGAGAGCAGGACTGACGTGAGGGACACAGAGGAGTCAAGGGGCTGGAGGAAGCCCCAAGTTAGCAGATCTGGACTATTTTGGTTCATGTATCCTTTAAAAAGAAACACATGGCAGCCTCCATATCACTCTCGCTTCAGTTGTCCTTTAAGTGACAAGCAATGCTGCAGTTGTCCTTTAAGTGACAAGCAATGCAAACAGAATCGGGACACAAGTCACCTAAACTAGTATATGCTGCGGAGATTCCACTGCTGCACAGATTGCCTGCAGGCACCCTACAGAATAGAACATACTGTAATATTTTCTGACTGAACAATGAGATAAGGAAGAATGTACTTTACTTTTCGTCTGAAGGGATTACAAAAATGGCCCAATATTAGTAGTATGTATGTAGGCATAAGAAACGCACAACAGAATTCAAAATCAAACAAAATGTCAATCCTATGAAAGTTTCCTATGGCACCAGATTTGAATACACAAAGTTTTTATTTGTAGGGTTCAGTACTGTTCATATTACTATCTTAGAGGAGAATTCTGATGCAGACCACCAATCAGAAAAGATTGCCCTTCCCCCAGTCATTTAATGTTTCGGATATACTGGATATATTAACAGGTCCATATTTTTCAGCACTTCCTTGTTATCAGCAGTGTTTGTTCAGAAAGAAACAAGTGTTTTGGCTTCTACTTCCAAAACAGCTGCACTGCTGCCGATGATTTGTGACTAAACAGATACAGTAATGATTTATTAACCCCTAAAATGAAATAAAAAAAGGGAACAAAGATAAGTCACTAGTAGGATTTGTAATACATGTACCGATGTTTAACACAAGCCACTTCAGGTAAGCTTTAACTATTGGCTAACGCAGTACAATACTATAAAGATTAGTTGCAAGTACTATATATATATATATATATATATATATATATACAGTGGAGGAACTAATTATTTGACCCCTCACTGATTTTGTAAGTTTGTCCAATGACAAAGAAATGAAAAGTCTCAGAACAGTATCATTTTAATGGTAGGTTTATTTTAACAGTGACAGATAGCACAACAATAGGAAAATTGAAAAAAATAACCTTAAATAAAAGATAGCAACTGATTTGCATTTCATTGCGTGAAATACGTTTTTGAACCCCTACCAACCATTAAGAGTTCTGGCTCCCACAGAGTGGTTAGACACTTCTACTCAATTAGTCACCCTCATTAAGGACACCTGTCTTAACTAGTCACCTGTATAAAAGACACCTGTCCACAGAATCAATCAATCAAGCAGACTCCAAACTCTCCAATATGGGAAAGACCAAAGAGCTGTCCAAGGATGTCAGAGACAAAATTGTAGACCTGCACAAGGCTGGAATGGGCTGCAAAACCATTAGCAAGAAGCTGGGAGAGAAGGTGACAACTGTTGGTGCGATTGTTCGAAAATGGAAGAAGCACAAAATGACCATCAATCGACCTCGCTCTGGGGCTCCACGCAAGATCTCACCTCGTGGGGTGTCAATGGTTCTGAGAAAGGTGAAAAAGCATCCTAGAACTACACGGGAGGAGTTAGTGAATGACCTCAAATTAGCAGGGACCACAGTCACCAAGAAAACCATTGGAAACACATTACACCGCAATGGATTAAAATCCTGCAGGGCTCGCAAGGTCCCCCTGCTCAAGAAGGCGCATGTGCAGGCCCGTCTGAAGTTTGCCAATGAACACCTGAATGATTCTGTGAGTGACTGGGAGAAGGTGCTGTGGTCTGATGAGACCAAAATAGAGCTCTTTGGCATTAACTCAACTCGCTGTGTTTGGAGGAAGAAAAATGCTGCCTATGACCCCCAAAACACCGTCCCCACCGTCAAGCATGGGGGTGGAAACATTTTGCTTTGGGGGTGTTTTTCTGCTAAGGGCACAGGACAACTTAATCGCATTAACGGGAAAATGGACGAAGCCATGTATCGTGAAATCCTGAACGACAACCTCCTTCCCTCTGCCAGGAAACTGAAAATGGGTAGTGGATGGGTGTTCCAGCACAACAATGACCCAAAACATACAGCAAAGGCAACAAAGGAGTGGCTCAAGAAGAAGCACATTAAGGTCATGGAGTGGCCTAGTCAGTCTCTGGACCTTAATCCAATAGAAAACCTATGGAGGGAGCTCAAGCTCAGAGTTGCACAGAGACAGCCTCGAAACCTTAGGGATTTAGAGATGATCTGCAAAGAGGAGTGGACCAACATTCCTCCTAAAATGTGTGCAAACTTGGTCATCAATTACAAGAAACGTTTGACCTCTGTGCTTGCAAACAAGGGTTTTTCCACTAAGTATTAAGTCTTTTATTGTTAGAGGGTTCAAAAACTTATTTCACTCAATGAAATGCAAATCAGTTGCTATCTTTTATTTAAGGTTATTTTTTCGATTTTCCTTTTGATGTGCTATCTGCCACTGTTAAAATAAACCTACAATTGAAATGATACTGTTCTGAGACTTTTCATTTCTTTGTCATTGGACAAACTTACAAAATCAGTGAGGGGTCAAATAATTATTTCCTCCACTATATATATATATATATATATATATATATATATATATATATATATATATATATATATATATATATATATATATATATATATATATATATATATATATATATATATATATATATATATATATATATATATATATATATAACAAAAAAAACTAGAATCAATTCAAGAGATTTTGATGTAGTTGTGTGACGGCAAAGAGTTGGTATTAATAGTGACTAGTTGTTGTGACTACTGGGCGTCAGGAATCGTCACAAGTCATAGCAACTAGTTGCTACAACGATGCCCTGTTTGATTATCACATTTATGGACATCTGCTTTTACTATCAAAGAGCAGACAGTAAATGTGGTCTTGTCACCTGGCCAGATACTACAAGTGTCAAAAGACAGGACATTGTATTTATATAGCGCCGACATCTTCCGCAGTGGTGTACACACTACATATATGGTCTTATCACTTAAAGGGACCCTGAGAAGATGCTGTGGGTGTGCATATAAGCATACCCACATCTATTTGGTACAGGGGTAGACACTTGCCAGCCCCTTATCTAAGCACTCCTGCTCCCAGGCTGGCCGCTATCCATTACATGGGCTCAGTGACTCTGACAAAGTGCTGTGTCCCCGGAATAGGAAGCCTGCAGGTCCTCTCTGCGCATGAGCAGGCTTCCTGCTCCTCCCTCTGCCACGCATCAAATTGCTGTTCATGTGCTGGGGGGGGGGGGGGGGGTGTTAGAAGCCAGAAGTCTGCGCATGCACAGAGAAGACCTGCAGGCTTCCTATTCCGGGGTCATAGTGCAACTTTATGTCAGAGTTGCCGATCCCATGTAATGGATAGCAGTCAGCCCTGGAGCAGGAGCGCTTACCCTAAGGGGCCTGTGACTGTCTCTTCTGTACCAAGTAGCCATGGGTATGCTTATATGCATACCCACGGCATCTGCTCAGGGTCCCTTTAACTGTCCCTCAGAGGGGCTCACAATCTGGTCCCTACCATAGTCCTATGTCTATGTATGCATCATAGTCTAGGGCCAATTTAGGAGGAAGCCAATTAACTTATCTGTATGTTTTTGGCATGTGGGAGGAAACTAGAGTGCTGGGAGGAAACCCACACAGACACAGGGAGAACATACAAACTCTGTTCAGATAGTGCCCCGGCTGGGATTTGAACCAGGGACCCAGCGCTAACCCCTATGCCCTTGTGCTGCCCAGGATAAAGTCATTTTCACTCAGGTTTTGCACTCAGCTTACAGCAAAAGTTCTTGATATGCTCTAGAGAGCAAAGACACCAGCGTATGTTAAGTACCATCCTGATTCTAAACTTTCTGCAGAGTAAAAGTAATAATTCTATAGGGAGAAACCAGACGGTGTGTAAACCACAATTTTAGTGACCTCTAGCTCATCATAGCTAGGACTTGAATGTTTACTGTCTCTCCTGGCTGCTACCCAGTTGTGCTGACAACAGGTCTGCCGGAACGCACACTGTGTGCATTATATTCTGTATTTGCTGAAGGTATTCCACACAGGCGGGACACAGAATGGGGCCTGGTCTGTGCACAGGTAGAGAGGCTGAGGGGAAGAGGAGCAAAAATGCAAAGAATGTGACCCTGTAACTAACAGGTCACTAAGAGTGAGGCTAGTATGCTGGGGAAATTGTAGAGAAAGAGGACACTGTCCTGTGCAGTTCCCACACCAGTGCTCACTGATATATGAAATACAAGGTTATGTGCTCATCACACTGCTCTGGCAGTAGAACAGCATCTACAAAGACACAAACATGTCCTCAGAGAAACTGTATAATATATTGTAATAACATTTTCTTCATTATGCTTGCTCCATCTAAAAAATAAAATACGTAATTGAATTTTTTTTTTCAAACTTTATTTCATATAGGCCGAGATCCCAATAGCGTCCAGTATCCAGAGGCTTCTTACTGAGGCAAGTATCTACCGGTAATATTTTGTTCCATTTTCCCTTCAGGTAGACTTTATGTTAAAGGATACCAGATGTGAAGGAAGGTAGAGAAACTGGGGGAGCAGGCAGGGTTGTGGAGTCGGAGTCAAGGAGTCTGAGCAATTTTGGGTTCCTGGAGTCTGAGTTGGAATCAGTGGTTTCATAAACTGAGGAGTTGGAGGATTTTTTTCACCAAATCCACAGCCCTGGTAAGTATTAGACTCAGGAGTCAGAGTCTAGGTCAGAGCAACTTTGGGTACCTGGAGTCGAATGTTTCATAAACTGAGGTGGAGTCGTATGATTTTTGAACTCCACAGCCCTGGGAGTAGGCATATACTATCACCTGTCCTGATGCCCACCGCTGTATGCAGCTTGAAAAAGGACCAATCAATTTAAACCTAGGTTGAAACTGATTGGTCCTTTTTCAAACTGCATACATTTGCATAAAAATGTGCATACATTTGCATCAACTCGGAAGAATTTGCATCTCTTTGATCATCCCTAGTGCTTAGTCACAGATGAGGTGGGATTAGACAGGCTAAACTCTCTAAATACATGCAGGGTGCATTTCTATATGTTCACCTTCTGTCCTGTGGAAGAGTTCAGGTGCACTTTAAGGATTTGGCGCCACATACTGTCGCCCCTCTTCATAACAGTATGGGTCACTCGACCATATCTGAATGAGCTTATGCACAGAACTGTTTCCATAAACATCACTTCCTGATCCCCATGGGTGACACGTATAATGTATGTGCACACACCCTAATAATATGCACGGGGTCTTCAGCCAGTTAACGTTGAGTTCTACGCAGTCCGATTTCTACCTTTGAAGATTTACTCTAAAGCACTAGAGAAGCCACTTTGGCGGAGGTTACCTGGGTTAAGAATTCAGCAACATCTCAGGTAAGTTTAAGTGTCAAAAAGTATTTCAAGCAGGCTGATCCTCATCTATAGGAATGTTGAAATTAGGGGAAAGAATTTAGAGTCATCATCTATCATAGAAAAAAAATAATTCATGCACCTTTAGGTACAGCTGACTTCAAAAACCAGTTAATCATGAAAGTCTGCACCTCATGTACTGTACATGCTGTAATGGTTTCCTGGAGACACGACTACCGAATGCGGATTATCCAAAAGTTAAACACAGGGAACCGAAGTTAAAAAGAAATTCAAATAAGATATTTGTGTCTATGTTATGAATTTATTGTATGCCTAGTTAAAGGATACCCGAGGTGACGTGACAGATGAGATAGACGTGTATGTACACTGCATAGCACACAGATAACTAGGATGTGTTCCTTTTTTACTTTCTCTATCTGAAAGAGTAAAACATCAGGTATGTAAGTGGCAGTTCCTGTCTGAGTCAGGACTGGATCAGATTACAGTGCGACCCTCACTGATAAGAAATTACAACTATAAAACACTTTCCTAGCAGAAAATGGCTTTTGAGAGCAGGAAAGAGATAGGGTCAATAGTTCATAGATTTTAGCTCTGGCATACTTCAATTAATGTGTCATTGAGCAGGAACAATGAAACAGTAAAAACTTAAAAAGTAGATTTAAATATAAAATACAACTGTGGGATATCTTAAAAAAAAGCCATTTCTAGGAGGAGGAGAATAGATGCAATTGTTTACCTTATCAGTTTATTTTCACCTTGGGTGTCCTTTAAAGGGAACCTAAACAGAGGGATATGGATGTTTCCTTTTCAACAATACCAGTTGCCTGGCAGTCCTGCTGATCTATGTGGCTGCAGTGTTGGCTGAATCACATACCTGAAACAAGCATGCAGCTAATCCAGTCTGACTTCAGTCAGAGCACCTAATCTCAATGCTTGTTCAGGGGTTGTGGCTAATGGCATTAGAGACACAGAATCAGCAGTAGAGTCAGGCAAAAGGTATTTTGAAAGGAAAAATCCATATCCTTCTCAGTTTAGGTTCCCTTTAAGCTTTGAAAGGGCTTTAGTCTACATGACACTTGGTCCATGGTGGTGGTTCAGGACCGCACTTGCCAGATCTTCAGCGACACTAAGGCAGGGAACACACTTGACTGTTTTCGTGCATGTTTTCTGCACAGGAAAACTGAGAACTCATGTTAATCAATGGGCTAGTTTACACTTCATATGTTGTTCGCACGCAGAAAAAAAAAAAACTGACATTCTGCATGATGATTCTGCACATTTTGTCAGTTTTCTCTATTAATTGCATCAGCTGCTGTGAAAAAACGTGCGCGTTTTCCTGCATAGAAAAACACTAGGTGTGCAGAAAGAGTACGCAAAAAACTGAAAGACAAGTGTGTTCCCTGCCTCAAGCAATGCCCAAGCCGATTGTTTAGAAGCAGCTCCATTGTCAGGGGCAACAACCCCCTTCTTCCTTCTCCATAGAAACAAATGCATGCCTTGGCAATGGGACACGTCTGTACAGAATTCATACGTCTCGATCCCGACAGGTGACCTTCATTGAGGGTGTATATGTAGCTTCAGATTATTGGCCAGATGCATGAAAGTGCGGGAATATTGCAGTGCACAGAAATCCAGAGCCGGGACAAGGTCCTCCAGCACCCAAGGCTGAGACACCAAAGTGCGCCCTTCCATCCCTGCCACCCGAGCCATCAAACACTGATTGCTATTAGACTAAGAGGCGCCACAGGGCCCACAACCTCCCCAACACCTTAATATCTAGTTATCTGGCTTGCAGTCACTGCCACGTATCCCCTTTTCTTATTTCTTTCTGCTTCAAACACAATTAGGAATGAGAGCTGAATGATTTCTGCGCCCCCTCCTACACTGCGCCCTGAGGCTGGAGCCTCTCCAGCCTATGCCTCGGCCCGGCCCTGCAGAAATCGCATCGCAATATTGCCCTTACTACTGGCACAGAGTACCGCGAGTTATGCTAATAGTATGACCTGCAGTACTCTACTAGTGCAACTGTTGCTATAGCAACATGCGTTACTAATGAGCGTTAATGTTAGTAGCATGTTTTACCTAAGCAACGGTCATGCTACTCGAGCACCTGCAGGTCACGCTAACACCACAACTCGCAGTACTCAGTACCAGCAACAAGGGTAATATTGCAGTGCGATCTCTGTGCACTGCAATATTACCGCACTTTTGTGCGTCAGATCCTATGACAGCTACATAGGACTATCTTTAGGATTAGATTGTGAGCTCTTCTGAGGGACAGTTAGTGACAGAACTATAGATTTTGTAAAATGCTACAAGAGGTTACTCTTTAAAAACACAATACTAATAAAACTGGCGATACTTGAACTTGGCTTAGCATTGTGAATAGACAGCACATCTTTTGTTATTCAGAAGATTTCCAAGTAAGCCTTGAATTCTATATGCTATTCATAGTACACAACCTAGCTGATCAAGTTTCTTTATCACAGCAAGCACATCATATAAGTGTCAAAGAGGTCACACACCTGGGTGTGCGCAGGCAACGTAACAGCTGCTTGCTGCTGACAACTGAAGTGAGAGGTATATGGAGGCTGCCATATTTATTTCCTTCGTAATAATACCAGTTGCCCGGCAGCGCTGCTGATCTATTTAGCTGCAGTAGTGTTTCAATAACACCCGAAACAAGCATGCAGCTAATCTTGTCAGATCTGAAAATGTCAGAAACACCTGATCTGCTGCATGCTTGTTCAGGGTCTATGGCTAAAAGTATTAGAGGCAGAGGATCAGTAGGGCAGCCAGGGAACTAGTATTGTTTAAAAGTAAATAAATATGACAGCGTGCGTATACCTCTCACTTCAGTTGACCTTGAAGACAACCCCCTAACACACCCCCCCAGTGTAAAATGTGCCAATTTTACTGATCACCTTGCCAAATGCCTATTACTGCACTGAAAAGTAAAATTACCGACTAGTGAGATAAATTACCAACTTGTGCGGTTAATAACTCAAGAAATTGCAATTCACATATATTAAATCATTCGGTAAATTGAGCAAAGAAGTGTTCCGTGCTTCTAGTCCTACTCCATAAAGCCACATTAATCCATGCCATGCACTGATGAGGATCAACCAATCTGAAACAGTCTGTATGCATGTTGGATTATTGTGGCTCTGTACAATTAACAAGCTGACATCACTGCATTCCAGCGGTTCTGGAGGTTTGGTTAGCTTACAGGGACAACAAAGGGATGATTTGCATATTCAGCAGTGATGCATCATGGGAGACCTCATATGCTCACTTCAATTTGAATAATCTCAAATACCTTCTGTTTTAAGAAGGCAAACTTGTTTTTGCAGACCATTTCAGTAGCCACTAAAAATAGGCACATTGCAAACCATGATAAACTGACCTTGTTTCTATACATTCTGGCCATAATTAGAATTGACCGCCTTCAGTTCAGAGTCAATTGAATTGCCTTTGCACACTTCTGCTCAGCATTAAGCAGAAGCTTTGATGTTTGACAGTTTTAGGACTGGAGGGGGAGTTTTGTTATTGGGTCTTGTTAATTAGCCAAAGTAAATAAACAGTCACAGTACTGGAAACCAGGCCTACACTGGGAGACTATGAAAGCGGATATAGTTTCTAATGCATTCACACTAGGGAGATCCAGTACAATACACAACCCTGGGATACTGTCAGCTGTGACCCTGACCCCAATCCTTCCACAAAAATGCATACAGGAATGAGTTACCCCATCATACTCCCCATATATCAGTCAATGTATGGGCAGATCGGCCACGAGACAGATATCTCCCTGCTTGAATCTGAGCAGGGCAGCACGGTGGCGGAGTGTTAATGCTCTTGCCTTGCAGCGCTGGGTACCCTGTTCAGATCTCAGCCAGGTCAACATCTGCAAGGAGTTTGTATGTTCTCTCCGTGTCTGAGTGGGTTTCCTCCGGGTACTCCGGTTTATTCCCACATCCCAAAAACATACAGATAAGTTGATTGGCTTCCCCACAAATTGGCCCTAGACTATGATACATACACTACATGATACATACATGGACATACGACTATAGTAGGGATTAGATTGTGAGCCCCTCTGAGGGACAGTTAGGTGACAATATACTCTGTACAGGGCTGCGTAATATGTCGGCACTATACAAATACTAAATAATAATAATGATAGGGATCTGTTCCCCGGCCCATACACCACAGACCAATTGCAGACAGATTTCATGCTGAAATATATCAGAAATCGCCACAGAGAGTCTAAAAATATTGTCGTCCCCACGTACTTGCTCCCTAAAATCTCACCCATCTACTGGTGTGGCACCAGGCGTGGGTGTACCCCCCGCACGCGGCACCAGGCGTGGGTGTACCCCCGCACGCAGCACCAGGCGTGGGTGTACCCCCGCACGCGCCACCAGGCGTGGGTGTACCCCCGCACGCGCCACCAGGCGTGGGTGTACCCCCGCACGCGCCACCAGGCGTGGGTGTACCCCCGCACGCGCCACCAGGCGTGGGTGTACCCCCGCACGCGCCACCAGGCGTGGGTGTACCCCCGCACGCGCCTGTACCCCCGCACGCGCCACCAGGCGTGGGTGTACCCCCGCACGCGCCACCAGGCGTGGGTGTACCCCCGCACGCGCCACCAGGCGTGGGTGTACCCTCGCACGCGGCTGGTGCAGGCCGTGGCGGCAGAACAGGCCAGGAACTGCACCAGCAGACAGGTGAGATTTTACATTACTGCACCTGAGAAGACCGTTTACACTTTGGGCACACCGACCAGGGGTCAGTCGGTTGTCGAGATATTGAACGATTTTTCACGCATGTCCGATTGATCCCCCTGACCAACTGTAGACCAAAATAGATCTAAATACTGATCTGGCAGACACAGACTTTCCTCCGATTTGATAATTTTAATGAAATGGTCGATCTGCCCGCTAAATCATCTGATATATGGGCACCTTTAGTGGGAACACATCCATTGGCTCCTGTGAAATGCTTCATGTTCCTGTACACTATGCATGATGTGGTGTATGTACCACACTGCACTACACCGTGTGAACAATGCCACAGTCACACACCTGAGAGAAGCACAAAGAAGTTCAGGCAGAAAGGAGTCAGGCTGTCTGAGCTTAAAAATGAATAAAAGCAGTAGATTTATAGCAAGATCAGAGATGGCAAATGACAAATAAGTATATGACTGCTAAGAAACAAGAGCAAACTGTTTCAGCCTGTCCCTTGGTTCTCAGTCGTGCTGTGACATTGGGAGGCAAGCATGGTGACAGATGGCAGCACATAAGTGTGTACGCTGCCATTAGCGGTGTGCCAGAGGGCATCATGCTGTGTAATAAATGAAGTTTCTGAGCTTTAGGACAACCGCTCTTCTAAAAAACTGTACCGGGAATTTCTTTTATATCTGCAGTCAAAACCAACAAAAATATTTAAAAGGCACTTACAGATCAGCAGGTAGCTTATAGCCATTAGATTTCTTTTATCTTTAATGGACTTTTAGCTTTAATTTCCTAAACCTTTGAAATATCATTTTTACATCTTTATACAGAGAAGGCTTAAAAATCAGCCACTGAAGGAGCTAGGAGAATAGTCAACAATGCCCGTACAAATACACTATTAGTATCACTTCACTGATTTAAGCTGGATCCTGTGGGTGACGTTGCAGAGAACAAGCACTGTACAGAAACGTTGCTTGGATGAAAGCACTGTCTCTATGGTGATGAGGAGAAGTACAATAGTGTGGCACACAGACCAGTGGCTTCTGGTGGGCAGTATTATGCTGGGATTACACAATTGTGTAATACTGGGAATACACAAAAATCTCAAAATGAGATTTTTGGTTGACTTCCATTAATTACTATTCGCATGTAGGGCAGTGCGTGGTGGGGAACTCTGCAGCATGCAGTCCATATATTTTGCATCGCAGTGCATTTGGAAAAAAGGTTTTTCATGGAAACGACTCCATTAATCTGCATTGGTTTCAATGTTTATGTGGAAATTTGCATTGCGATTTTATACTCAGTGGAAACGAGCCCTTTGTCAGTGGTACGGTGCTCAGAAGCACAGGTACAACACGAGGCCACCTGCTCTGTGCATCATGAGAAAAGCCTGAGGGCTCATTCCCATTCCCACCTGTGGTTGAAGAAAATGAGTCGCACTTTTCATGTTCCGTTTTGCCATCAGTAGGAAGCTTCTACTGTGTTCACATTTTAATGATCTATCCATAGAGTTAAAACATCTTTCTGCAGAGAAAAGTGTAAACACAAATATGGGCAGCACGGAGGCCTAGGGGCAGCACGGAGGCCCAGGGGCAGCACGGAGGCCTAGGGGCAGCACGGAGGCCTAGGGGCAGCACAGAGGCCTAGGGGCAGCACAGAGGCCTAGGGGCAGCACAGAGGCATGGTGGATATCGCTCTCGCCTTTCAGCACTCAGTCCCCAGTTCAAATCCCAGCCAGGGCACTATCTGTATGTTCTCCCTGTGTTAGGAGTGTCTGGAAAGTGTGCTGGTTAAGGGCTCTGCCTCTGACACAGGAGAGCAGAGTTCAAATCTCAGCTCTTCCCGCACCTGTTCAGTAAGGAGTCATTGGGCAAGACTCCCTAACACTGCTACTGCCTATAGAGCGCGTCGTAGTGGCTGCAGCTCTGGCACTTTGAGTGCGCCAGGAGAAAAGCACAATATAAAATGTTATTTGTCTTGTGGTTTCCTCCGGACACTCTGATTTCCTCCCACATCTCAAAAACATACAGAAAACTTAATTGGCCCTAGACTGCGATTCATACACTACACAATACATGCAGAGACATATGACTATGGCAGGGATTAGATTGTGACCCCATCTGAGGGAAGTTAAGTGACAAAACAATATACTCTGTGCAGCTCTGCGGAAGATATCGGCAATATATAAATAATAATAATAAATAATAATAATAATAATAATAATAATATGTGTCTGCATTTGAAAATGCATGTACTTGCTGCCCATAAAAAAACATGCGTTCACTAAAAACACATGCAAACGTGTCCAGCAGGAAACAGCCCTCACTCCACCTCTTTGGGTGTTACATGGTGAATGAGGGGAAGCAAAATAGATTCAGGCTCATCCCTCCACTGAGAGCTCTACGTAAACACAAGGGCATGCCTTCCAACCATACGCTACAGCAGAGGGGTTTTCTAGTCTGCTCACCTAGCAGCTACCATTATGCAGAGCAGGCTAGAAAACGTTTCAGCCCGACTATAGTAAAATCTGTGCAGTCTCACATCTGTGACTTTGAACTACTATCCTGTAAACGTCTGACATCCATTATCGGCTGCACAGATCACTAAAGCACAATAAGTCACACTGATACACACCAATGCTCAACAAACAAGGCACGCCAACCCAAATAAATGTAATGAAATAAAAACACACCAGGCCGGATTTCCCAAAAGGCATTAAGTGGGAGCCCAGTAAAACCAGAGAATGAGGGCGTGCCTGTGCCTTAGCCGCAATGAGGGGATGCATGCTTCTTCAGCACAATCTGTGGTTCCTCATTCCACACAACCGCAAAGTGTCACTATGTTAGTCATGAGGTGACATCACATCCTGACAACAGCAAGCCGTGCAAGACTGGAGTAGAGGCCATAACTGGGTATACGGCTCATGGGATAAAAATATAAAAAGTAACTAAAACACACACCAGTGTATACCTTGTGCTCTACACTGTGACCACTTCATATAGTATACAGAATACACAAGACCTCATTCATCCAAAGCACTGCAAGAGGGCTGCTGCCTAGGCAGAGAAGTATGAGATGTTGCTGTGCAGATGAATACCACATCTGTATCCCTGTACTCATGAAAATAGCAGCAGGTGGGACCTGAATGAATATATTAATAAAAAGTTGTTTAATTCAATTGAACTGTTCACATAAACTTTATGAAAGATGTGGAAGGGTGTGTGTAATTGCTGGAATAGCTGTCTTCAATCCAGCTGCTGCTCTCTTCTTGTTCTGGGTCTTTGATTACAGAATGTTCAGTAATTGCTTTTCCTATGGGGATTCAGACTAGTGACACTCCTATACCCTACTGTTAGAGACACAGAAGAAGAGTGTCACCTTCCCACATGGCTGTATGCCTGTGCATTGTATAGAGAAGCACACAGCCTGTCCCATTCACACCAGGTCCACTGTAATGGAGACAGAGACCAGACAGTGGACTTAAAGAGGAACTCCAGTAAAAATAATGCAATTAAAAAAGTGCTTCATTTTTTTTAGTCAGTGTTTTCCCATTGTAAAATCTTTCCTCTCCCCGATTTACATTCTGATATTTATCACATGGTGACATTTTTACTGCTGGCAGGTGAAGTCACAGGAAGGAGATGCTGCTTGCTTTTTGGCAGTTGGACCCAGCTGTAAACAGCTGTTCTTTCCCACAACGCAATGAGGATCACAGACAGGAAAGTGTCAGGACCATGGTCCTGACATCACACTGTGGGAGGGGTTTCACCACAATATCAGCCATACAGACCCCCCTGATGATCAGTTTGTGAAAAGGAAAAGATTTCTCATGGGAAAGGGGGTATCAGCTACTGATTGG
This sequence comes from Hyperolius riggenbachi, assembly GCF_040937935.1. Classification (NCBI taxonomy): domain Eukaryota; kingdom Metazoa; phylum Chordata; class Amphibia; order Anura; family Hyperoliidae; genus Hyperolius; species Hyperolius riggenbachi. The sequence goes on along the minus strand of NC_090653.1, from coordinate 229,902,903 downwards.
GTGAAGTTCAATTCTTGGTCACTGTTTCTCTTTAAAAATTGGACATGAACTCTTGCACAGGAGAGTAGGAAAACCCAAAAAAAATGCACCCTGTATGTATTTAGAGAGTTTAGCCTGACTAATTCCCCCTCATCTGTGACTAATCACCACCATAATTTGATCTCTCAGCTCAGAAGTCTCCTCTTCTACGGCAGAGCAGCTAATTTGTAAACACAAGATCTTAACCCTATGTCTGCTTCCATGAAAGCAGGAAGTAAACACTGCAAAAATTTATAACAGAATTTGTATCAGCTGTAACAAATAAATGTGTTATGCTGTTGCGTGTCTTTTAGAGCAGAGAGGAAGTTCTGAGTTCAGGTCCGCTTGAAAATGGGCAGGTCAAAGTTTGCAGAGATTTTCTGCTTCACATCTATGCCTTTCGGGTTTTGTTGCAGAACAATCCTGCTGCATACATTTTTCTGGACAGCATTGCATACAATGAACTGTACTCACTAAAATTAAATTCACTAGCAAACTCCACCAATACCTACTGCAGGAAATTATCTAAACTGACATCTCCAGTCCATTTCAAAGGGACAGAAAAGGCACTGAAATGCAGGAAGTAATGGTTGAGTAGAAATTCCACACTAGCTATAAAAAAAATAAAATAAAAAAATAAAAAGCTGGCAAGTTTATAAAATCACTAGGTACAGACCGGAAGGAATGCAGGCCAAAAAAAGACGTGTCTTGTACTCACAGTCCCTGTCACCAGGAACAGAGTAATAACTCAACAGGGAAAAAACTTTTCATATACCACCAAGGACTTTTATGGCTGTCTGCTTTCAAGAGATTCCACCTCACATCCTGTTGCTGGCAAACAAATCAATGCAACCGTATTACATTTTCACCGCACTACCACTAAGGTTTTAAGAGGTCCACTTTAACCACTTAAGGACCGGGCTGTTTATCTCTCATCTGTGCTGCGTGGGCTCTCCAGCCCGCAGCACAGATCACGTGCATGGCAGGTCGATCAGACTCCCCCCCCCCCCCTTTTTTCCCCACTAGGGGGATGACCTGCTGGGGGTGTCTGATCGCCACCGCTCCGTGTGGCCGAGCTGGGGGGGCTCCTCAAAGCCCCGCTCCGCAGCAATTTCCGTCCTCCCTCCCTTTTCCTATGGGCTGCGCAAGACGGATATCCGTCCTGCACCGCCTAGGATAGGCTTCAGCCTATCAAATGCCGGCGATCCCCGGCCAATCAAAGGCCGGGGATCATCTCCTTTACGACGCTGCTGCGCAGCAGCGCTGTATTGATGTAAACAGCGGGGATTTCTTCCCCGCGTGTTTACAATTAGCCTGCGAGCCGCGATCGGAGGCTCGCAGGCTATTCCCGGAGACACCCTCCGTGAAGTTTCCATGTAAAAGCACAAACGACCAGCCGCCGCCTATCGGCGTTAGCTGGTCGTTAAGGTTAAAGGACAAATGAAACGAGGGGGATATGGAGACTGTAATATACAACACCAGTTGCCTCACAGTCCTGCTAATCCTCTGCTTCTTACTTTTATGCTAAGCACACAAAATGAGATTATTTTTTTTGTCATATCGATTATTTCCAACAGGTCCGATCTGATTTCCAATCAATTTTTCGTAGAAGTGAATGGGAAAAAAATGGATCGGAAATAAGATTGGATCAGAAATAATCGATCTGACAGTAAATCTGATTGTGTTTATCCAGCAGAAGCCATAGACCCTGAACAAGCATGCAGCAGATCAGGTGTTTCTGACATTGTCAGATATCACAAGATAAGCTTCATGCTTGTTCCTGGTGTGCATCAGACTCTACTGCAGCCAAAGATATCAGGAGGGCTGCCAGGCAACTGGTATTGTTGAACAGGAAATAAATATGGCAGCCTCCATATCCCTCTCACTTCAGGTGTCCTTTAGGCCAAAATAGAGCAATGATAGTCAGTACAAAAAGCCTCAGGGATCGTACATAAAGCTTAACATGGTATTGCATTATTCAATACAACCTGATCAATTTCTGATGGGGAGTAATCAACCCCTTTGCGGATCAGGCTGTCACAGTGGACAAGGACTCTTCATTTACTTGACTTTAAGATATAATGGCTATGATATCCCAATGAGGAAGAGCAGTAATGCTATCATTTTACAAGCATGCAAGATTGTTAGCGGCATTCTGATCTCATAATCCTTGTTCAGGTGAAACGCATCAGCTCATCAGATCAGCGAGAGAATAGCAGAAGCACTTCATTGCACAATAGGCGCCTGCATGTTTAGTGGAGGTCCTGAACATCCACGCTACCCGCTAACAGAGGGCACAGATCAAGTGTGAGATGAAATGGAAGAAGCAGACGGGAACTTGAGAAAATCGTAGAAAAACACAAACAATGTAAGTAGTAGAGATGAATGTCCCTGTCATGGTAAAATAACTCCATTGTGGCCTGTCTTGTCTCTCCTTGCAGTTAGGAGAATGGCTTGCCTCAGGCTTTTGTTGCAGGTCTAGGCCTGTCTGCATTGTCTAGTGCAATTTGGAGCTGTGTAACCCTTTCACTACTGCTCCTCATCAAAACATACCTGTACATCCCTGGCTTTATTTATCAAAGAGTTTTACAGGTGACCATCCCTTATTGCTCAGCAGAGACCGATTCTCTCAATCCTGTAGCACAAATAATGAAAAAAATTTCCCCCTTCCTGATGGAGATGCAGTTAAAGTGGACCTGAACTCTGGTACAGGACAGAAGGAAAACAGAAAAATGCACCCTGTATGTATGTAGAGCGTTTCGCCTAATTCCCCCTTATCTGTGTTTAATCACCACTGTAATTTGATCCCTCAGCTGTGTCAGCTGACTGCCTTGGTAGAGCAGCTAATTTGTAAACACAGGAGGTTAACCCTATGTCTGCTTCCATGAAAGCAGCAAGTTGACACACTGCAGGATTTGTATCAGCTGTAACAAAGAAATGTTTTTCTTTTAAGTATACCAGAGCTGAGCTGAAGCTCGTGTACACAAAACCAGATACTTACCTAAAGAGAGGAAAGCCTCAGGATCTCATTGAGGCCTCCCTTTGTATTCTAATGTTTTCTGTCGCGGAGCGCGGCCCCCCAGAAGATTAGCGACAAGGCAGCTCCTCCTCCTTATTTGTGGCCGCTCAATACAGACTGAGCACATGCAGCGAAATGCTACTGAGCATGAACAGGCAAGCTCCCGGGGCTACAGTGCAGCAATAATTAAGGAAGTGGAGCTGCGAGGCCCAGGTGTGGAGAGGGCCATGCCCTGCAACAGGGGGCTGCGGACAAGGGAGGGAAGCCTCATTAGGATCCTGAGGTTTCCCTCTCTTTAGGGTAAGATCTTGTTTTGAACCAGAGCTTTGGCTCGGGTTCACCTTAAAGGTTATTATGCGGTTCTGAGTTTAGGTCTGCTTTCAAGAGAAAATGCACTGAAAACTTAATCATAAAATTGCCTATTTTATACAATGTTCCTTTATAAATGTAGTCAGTGTTTACCCATTCTAAAATCTTTCCTCACAGAGGGAAACCTCTTTAGGGCTCGACTCCACTAGTGCGGCGTGCGTCTCGCAGGTGCACGCCGGCACTGAGCGGGTGGGCGGGATCGCAGGCGAATCCCATGAGCCGTGCCATGCACGGCTATGGGATTCGCAGCCTCTGCCGTGAATTCTGCGGGGGGTTCCGGCCGAATCGCTCCTGCAAGCGATTCGGCTGCGGCGCCGTTATCCCCTATGGTGGAAACCGCGATAGTGGAAACGGGCCCTGAGTGCTGGCAAGTGCATCTCTGGAAGGTTTATGTACACCAGTAGAAATAATATCTGGTTTCCCAGAATGCTCTGTGTGGATAATTCCACAGTTTAAAGGACTTCCGAAGTGAAGTAAAAAAACTCTGCTTTATTCACCTGGGGCTTCTTCCAGCCCCTCGCAGCAGTCTCAGTCTCTCGCAGCAGCTCCGGTGTTCCTCGTTGTCCCCACTGGCAGCCTGCAATGATGGCGATCTATCGGCGAGGTCAGCTCTTCTCCACGAGTGCCTGCACCATGTCATCTGGCAAGTACTGCATCTGCGCAGTAGTTGTACACAGGCACGGTAGGCGCCAGATGACGTGGACACGTGGGAACGAGCACCCGCACAGAATAGCCGACCCCGTCAGCGGGTCGCCATCATTGCAGGCAGCCAGCAGGGACAACAGACACCGGAGCTGCTGCGAGAGACCGAGACTGCTGCTCGGGGCTAGAAGTAGCCCCAGGTGAGTAAAACAGATTTTTTTTTACTTCACCTCGAAAGTCCTTTACCAATATACATCAATATATAGATATAGGAAGGGTTTATGATGAAGAAACCAGGCTAATCAACGTACAAGTGGGTATCCTGAACACAACACACTGTTTGGTCACTACTGTGCCTTCCACAGATATGAAGTGAAGGTCAAGTGGATGCATATATTCTTAGGTTAAGTGCAGCCACTGAGTTCCCAAGCTCCACCCATGTGGAGGTGGAGCTATGAAACTCTGACATCGCATTTAACCAAACAATATGCACATTATCACATGCAGTGAGAACTATTTAAAAATTCTGTTGCATTTGTTGAGGTGGGTGGTTTACAATTCACCAAACACACCAAGCTACAGAGTTGCACCAAACATGGAAGAAGCTTGTAGTTTATGGCTTGAAGTGGCTTTACAAAGCCCATATCTGGATCATAGTATTGCCCATTGACTATTATTAGGTTGTAAATACACTCAATCAGGGCTGTGGAGTCGGTCCAAAAATCCACCGACTCCGACTCCTCAGTTTAGGATTCCACCGACTCCGACTCCTCTAATTTGCATATTACAATTTTGTTGATTAAAAGTATGTAACATGAAATTCGTCTCTTAACTGCCAACGCTTAGGAATTTTACAAGACAACTGAAGTGAGAAGGATATGTAGACTACTATATTTATTCCCTTTAGACTAAAACTAGTCCTTGGTAAGAGTACTTGTAAAAGGTACAAACCGGAACAAAGAACATCTATCAGGCCATAGGCAATGTAAGTGTGGGTACATGTAAGAATGATGTGCAGGTACTCTGCAGGGGAATGAGGAGATTCTTCCTCTATTACACATTCTTCATGCACAATATGAACAAGGTTTATGGGTGACAGACAACACCTCTGTGTTCAATGTGCACAGCATTCTCAGTGGATTCCCTGCAGCTCTGTGGGGAGTGCATATGTAGAGTATAGTACTACTGTGTAACAAAGTAAACCGGAAACAGATGAAATTAAAGTTTTATACATACCTGGGGCTTCCTCCAGCCGCCTTAAGGATAATCAGTCCCTTGTTGTCCTCCTTCACCACCTGGATCTTCTGCTATGAGTCCAGGTACTTTGAGCCAGTCGGGCGTAGTGCGCATGCACACACTCCGCCGCCAGGAGCATACTACACCTGTGCAGCACTATTGCGCAGGTGCAGAATGTTCCTGGCTGTGGGAGCGGCATGCGGCCGGACAGCGCTGAATGGCTGAATTACCAGGACTCATAGCAGAAGATCCGGGTGGTGGAGGACAGCGAGGGACTGATTAGCCTGAAGGGGGCTAGAGGAAGCCCCAGGTATGTATAAAACTTTACTTTTCATCCGTCTCAGGTACCCTTTAATTTGTAGTCACCAAACCAAATTTTAACAACATATCAAATTATTTGATTTCATCAGCAAAGGGAGTGCATACATTTGCATAAATCAGCATCAATGCAGAATTATTTCCATCTCATTGACCATCTCTATTAGTGACACAGCTACACATCAGGCTTTATTCTTACAGCATAGATGTTATTTAGTATATATGTTACGGCCAGAACCCGAAGTTTGGCCACTTCTAGTTCTGGCCGGCCACTTCTAGTTCTGGCCGGCCAATGCGCGAAGTGGCCGCTGCGCTGCGGCCAATGTTGAAAATGGAATGATTCCTCTGACAATGTATCTTCTGGCCGCAGCGCAGCGGCCAAACGTAGAACAACTTAGTTCATTTAATGCAATTCAGCCGGCGGCAATGTAACAATTCAAGCCGCCGGCTTTTTCTCTGCCTCTCTCTCCTCCTCTTATGGGCAGCAGGCGGGGACACGCGTGTCCCCGGGAGTCGTTCGTCGCACCAGGAAAGCAGAGCGGGGAGACATAAATGTGCCCACTTACAGAATTACCTCTACGGTCTGCTAAAACGGCCTTCAGAAAAGTCATTTCTACAGTTAAAAAATAAAATTAAAAAATAGTTAAAATATTTCTCCGTTTTAGATGTAAAAACATTTTAGGTGTAAAAACCTTCACAGGTCTCAGTAACATTATTTATGAACTCTAGAATAGAAGCCATTCATGCAGTGATCAGTTTGTCATCACGGTAAGGGAAGATGGATTTTCCACTGACAGAGCATTCTTTCTTTCATGTGCATGCTTCAAAGTCAATGTGTGAGCTCATTTATACCTGCATGCCATAAAGGAGGTTCTCATTTTCAGCAGGTTTTACTGGGGCTGGAATCAATAAAGCAATTATATTCCATATGAAAAAACAGTAGCATGAGGTTATCTCAGTTTATGGCTGCCTGGAAGCCTACATCAGCGCCTCTGCTTATCCGACTGTAGAACCAACTTAGGTGTGTGTGCTGAATGCTGGGGAGGTCGCCATGTGGTAAAGGTCATATTCAGACCGAAAAAGGTTAGATGGCTTTTGGGACAATGACCATTAAATGCCTCAGCAAATAGCGTGGCTCTGCCCAAACTTAGATGAAGATTTGACTATGGACTAAACTACAAAATCCATTGCCCCCCACATGTAACAAGTGCTTTGGAGGCTGTTTGATGTGGTCTCTAAGTCTGTGAGAACAGATGTAAAGCCCAATCTACACGATACGATTCTTTTTACGATTCGATTACGACTATTTACGATCCGATTAAATCTGACATGTTTGATCAGGATTCGATTCAATTCGATTTGCCATTTTTTTGCAAATCGAATTGAATCCTGATCGGACATGTCGGATTTAATTGGATCGTAAATAGAATTGTAATCGAATCGTATAAAGAATCGTATCGTGTAGATTGGGCTTAAGGTTTTGGTTACAGCATGACTCTTTCGCTCAATGGTACAATATTAGGGCTAGTGCACACCAAAATCACTATTGCAATCGCTAGCACTGAGCGATAGCGATTTTGTGCAGTGATTTTAAAATGAATTAGCGTTTTTGCTCAAACTGAATTGCTCCAAGAAATGCTACATGCAGTGTGTTTGCGATTTTATTAAAATTACAACGCTGCTGTGGGAACACCCTCATAGGGTTTCTCTTGGTGTGCACCAGCCCTTACTCTGCAGGCTCCATCACACCCTACAACTTTGCTTAACTAAGCTCAATCAAATCAAAACCAGAAGCATTTCAATTACCTAACTTTGTGTCACAATGAGTGGTCTTCCTTTGTAAGGCAAAACCTCTCCGTTCAACTGCAGTGATTAAAGTGAGTCGCATGATTGTAAAACACACTAAGTGGTTTCCAATGAGTCTACGGGTGTCAAGGTTGAGATCTACAGCTGGTCCCTAAACATAGGTGGTGGTACAAAATATGTGCTCAATAAAGCAATGTCCTTGTGGCACGAGGAGTGTGCTACAAGAACAACAACTTACTTCCCCAATGACAAAAGAGCTCTACCCAACACCATGGAGTTTAAGGAGTGTTCAACTATCATAACCCCTCAGAAGGATCCCCTATGCTGACCGCATCCAACCCACATAAATTCCCTACAAAGGTTTTGATAGAATTAGCTAAACCATTTAGCATCAAACACCAAGACATGTGGCTGGAGTGTATCCAGAGGACAAGCATGAATTTTAGAGGTCCTATGAAGGCATCATTTTAAAGGAAACTTGAAGTGAGAGCTATATAGAGGCTACAAGCATGCAGCTCCTATTGCTGTCCATGAACTAGAGGTGCTCCGACACCTCCGTAAGCTGAACACCAAGAAATCCTCTGGCCCGGATGGAGTGTCGTCGATCTGCCTGAGAACCTGTGCCGAACAGCTAGCCCCTGTGCTCTCCTCCTTATTCGAGCGGTCATTATCAGACGGCACAGTCCCCTCCTGTTTCAAGCGGTCCACTATTGTACCGGTCCCCAAAAAACCCGGCAGCACTGAGCACAACAACTTCCGACCAGTGGCCCTAACTTCCAACATTATGAAGCTACTAGAGCGGCTGGTTCTGGCCCACCTGAAGAGGCACACGGATGCCCTCCTTGACCAGCTCCAATTTGCTTATAGGGCTAACAGATCCGTGGAGGACTCCATCAACGCCAGTCTGGCATACATCACTGAGCACCTGGAAAGCCCTGCCTCCTACGCCAGGATCCTGTTCCTGGATTTTAGCTCAGCGTTCAACACGATCTGCCCAGACACCCTGCTCACTTACTTGACGCAGCTCGGAGTAGATCCCACCCTTCGAACATGGATCAAGGACTTCCTGACTAACAGAACGCAACAGGTGAAACTCGGCAACTGCTACTCCAGCGTCAGAATCACCAATACAGGGGCTCCACAAGGCTGTGTACTGTCACCACTACTGTTCTCCCTCTATACCAACAATTGCATATCATCCACGGACTCTGTGAAAGTCATCAAATTTGCAGACGACACCACTATCATCGGCCTAATTGGCAGCAACGGAGAGCATGAGTACCGCAGTGAAGTTGAGAGAATCTGCAACTGGTGCGTAGACAATAACCTAGTACTCAATGCCGCAAAGACTGTTGAGCTAGTAGTAGACTTCAGGAGGAACCCTCCTCCCCTCCCCCCTGTCCTCATTGGAGGAACCAAAGTTTCTAGGGTGACATCTGTGAGGTTCCTCGGCACGACTCTCACTAACAACCTGAAGTGGGAGCAGAATACCACCAAAATTCAGAAGAAATCCCAGCAGAGGTTGTTCTTCCTGCGCCAACTGAAGAGATTTGGCATGCCCAGGGAGCTGCTGACCAGCTTCTACACTGCCACTATAGAATCCATCCTCTGCTCCTCAGTCATAGTCTGGTACACAGGCGCTACAGCCAGCGATAAACAGAAACTGCAGTGAGTCATAACTGACGCAGAGAGAATCATCGGGACTCCTCTTCCACCTCTTGATCTCCTCCACCCCGCCAGGATGAGGAAGAGGGCCACAGCAATCTCCCGTGACCCCTCCCACCCAGGTAGCCGTTATTTCAAGCTCCTCCCACTGGGCTGCCGCTTCAGGTCTATACCATGCAAAACCACCAGACGGAAGAACACTTTCTTCCCCCAAGCGGTACGTCTGCTGAACTCCAACCCCTGACAGGCCGGCCTACTGGCATGCACTAGCGGGGTCTTTCGGTCAGTTATTATTGGACTGCTCCTGCACGGCAGGTAGTAAAGCACTGACTGCTGACCCAGGACTATCACTTGTGTTGAACAGATTTATACCATCACTGTAGTTCTAAATTGTTTATGTGTGCGTCTTGTCCCTTTTTACTATGTCTAAGCCATGTGAACCACGATCAATTCCGAGTATAGCTCTCGCTGTATTTGGCGAAATAAAAATGATTCTGATTCTGATCCAGTTACAAACATCTGATCTGCAAGCCTGTTCAGGATCCAAGGCTAAAGCCTCATTAACAAGGTACCATTTTCCTGTCAGATCGAATCTATTAGACAGATCTATTAGATCATTTCCAACCGGTCCAATCGGATTACGTCAGACTTTGCAATAGATTTTGGGTACTTACCAAAGCAAAATCTATCGCAAAACTGATCTGAAGCAATTTGGACGGCTACAAACGATACAATTTCTTATTAGATCTATATAATAGATCCATCTATCTGATGGAAAATTGTACCGTGTAGATGAGGCTTATTAGAGGCAGAGGATCAGCATGACAGCCAGGCAACTGGCATTGCTTAAAAGGAAATAAATATGCCAGCCTCCATATGCCTCTCACTTCAGTTTCCCTTTACGTGAGTAAAACACTCACACTCACTCTCTGCCACCCATGGAAAAAGAACGAGACAAAAATGACAGGTAAGATTTTACTATCAGAAAAAATGTAGAGTATAATTCAAGAGGATTCCAAATTCAAGTTTGTGGACGGTTCTCTCTAAGCAAAAAAGTATGTTAAGTGTTTGGTTAATATTTGACTCTGTGCTACACAAGCACTTTTGTAAAACAAGCAGTTGCGAGTCTCTTCCAGCTTTTACTGCAATAGTGTCCCTGGAATTCCCACTGCAAGGTCGCGGATGCTGCCTCGTTTGGGCTGCGCATCGTTAAACAATTCAGATAATGAGAGGGCACTCCAGCTGTACTAGCATGTGTTGTGAAGGTAGTTTTCCATCACTTCTGCCCTCTCTTTGCCCTTTTCTGCAGCTCACCGATGACGTGTTGTAAATTGGCTGAATGTATCATTATGTCATTGCAGAAGCGGCTTTCCTGGATTCCTTACGTGTACGGTAAAAGGAATGGCCGGCATTGACATTACGCATAAAGCACACCTGTCAGTAGAGAGTTATGGAGGCTGTCATGCTGAACTGAAAAAAATGCATGCTAGTTTTGTGGCAGTAACATTGCTCACACTGTCCCTCTTTTGCAGTGACATGGAATGAAATCCCCATCCCTCTTTTCTCCTCATCTGTCCTGATTCTCACTCTGACATCACAACATCTGCATAAGAAACACATCCACAAAACGTGTTCACATTGCGCCAATTTATGAAAAGTGTCATAGAAGAAAGGAACATTTAAAAATGTAAAATATGTGTTTGTCACAAGTTCTTTATGATATGTGTCACTGGAGGTATTTCAGAGGAGTGTCTTTTGTTTAAAGGGAACCTGAAGCGAGAGGTATATGGAGAGATTGCCATATTTATTTGCTTACAATACCAGTTGCCTGGCAGTCCTGCTGATCTCTTTGTCAGAATCGCACACCTGAAACAAGCATGTGGCTAATTTTGTCAGAAACATCAGATCAGCATGCTTGTTCAGGGTCTATGGCTGAAAGCATTAGAGGGAGAGGATCAGCAGGACAGCCATGCAACTGGTATTAAAGAAAACAAAATCAGTCTCCATATCTCTCATTTCAGGTTCACTTTAACTACATCTGGGCAAAAATATGCAGCCCCAAAATGTGAGATCTTCTCTATTACTGATCATTTGGTTCAGATTATCCCTGACCTGCTTACTTGTTGCAGGTTGTGCGAATAAAACCTCCAAGAGGCACCAAGGCAGGAGGAAAACTACAGCCAGACAGTCTTAATGGTGAAGTCATCAGTACAGCAGGGAAGTCACAAAGGCAGAATCGCTATTACAAGAAATGCATTTGAGATGGAGGGATCAGCAGTACAGCCAGGCAGTCGTGACGGCAGGGTCAGCAGTACAGCCAGGCAGTCGCGACGGCAGGATCAGCAGTACAGCCAGGCAGTCGCGACGGCAGGGTCAGCAGTACAGCCAGGCAGTCGCGACGGCAGGGTCAGCAGTACAGCCAGGCAGTCGCGACGGAAGGGTCAGCAGTACAGCCAGGCAGTCGCGACGGCAGGGTCAGCAGAACAGCCAGGCAGTCGCGACGCAGTGTTCTCCCCAGGCTGTTTTAGCTGGGTGACCACAGTCACAAAGGCAGAATCGCTATTACAAGAAATGCATTTGAGATGGAGGGATCAGCAGTACAGCCCGGCAGTCGCGACGGCAGGGTCAGCAGTACAGCCCGGCAGTCGCGACGGCAGGGTCAGCAGTACAGCCCGGCAGTCGCAACGGCAGGGTCAGCAGTACAGCCCGGCAGTCGCAACGGCAGGGTCAGCAGTACAGCCCGGCAGTCGCAACGGCAGGGTCAGCAGTACAGCCCGGCAGTCGCAACGGCAGGGTCAGCAGTACAGCCCGGCAGTCGCAACGGCAGGGTCAGCAGTACAGCCCGGCAGTCGCAACGGCAGGGTCAGCAGTACAGCCCGGCAGTCGCAACGGCAGGGTCAGCAGTACAGCCCGGCAGTCGCAACGGCAGGGTCAGCAGTACAGCCCGGCAGTCGCAACGGCAGGGTCAGCAGTACAGCCCGGCAGTCGCAACGGCAGGGTCAGCAGTACAGCCCGGCAGTCGCAACGGCAGGGTCAGCAGTACAGCCCGGCAGTCGCAACGGCAGGGTCAGCAGTACAGCCCGGCAGTCGCAACGGCAGGGTCAGCAGTACAGCCCGGCAGTCGCAACGGCAGGGTCAGCAGTACAGCCCGGCAGTCGCAACGGCAGGGTCAGCAGTACAGCCCGGCAGTCGCAACGGCAGGGTCAGCAGTACAGCCCGGCAGTCGCAACGGCAGGGTCAGCAGTACAGCCCGGCAGTCGCAACGGCAGGGTCAGCAGTACAGCCCGGCCGTCGCAACGGCAGGGTCAGCAGTTCTGCCAGGAAGTTGTGTTGGTGGGATCAGCATTACAGCCAGGCACTCGCAATGGCAGGATTGACATTAGCAATGGTGTAATCAGCATTACAGCCAGGCACTCGCAACACGGGATAAGCACTACAGCCAGGCAATGGCAGGAAAATGGTTTGGCAGAATTATGCAGGACTGTCTTGACCAGTGTAGTCTTTCCCATAGTAACACTTTATTTAGATGGCACCTACATTACAGACCACCCTCGGATGTGTGCTGGCACCTAGTGCCCCTGAACTACTACAGCATTTAGGTTGAAATACAAATGATCCAGCAAAGGGAAATAGTAAATCCTCTGTTCATTTTTCTGTGAAAGGGCAGCTGAAATCAGAATGGCTCTGATGTCCTTATATAGGAGACTCCAGGTGTTTGCCAAGAGCTGGGCATTGGAATGAGGGAGTCCCTCTGCCCAACGCATGCAGGCAGAGCAGGAATCTTACCCAACCAGACCAGGAAGAAAGCAAATAAACCCTGAGCCAAGATCAGCTCTCCACCCTGAATCTTGTCAGGCGGAGATGAAAAGCACGCTCTGTGCCAATAACCCAACCACACGCCCGCTCATTAAAATGACGACAGCCTTCAATTAATGAGCACGCCCAGCCCTGGGGAGAAAACACACTCTGCGCTTCCGAAATCACAGCTCAGAAAGGAGGACTAAAAATGCTCATTTTCTGGGCTGAGTGTGCATCATTTGCCCCATAATCACTTCCTACAATCATGTGTACTCCTACACTGCCGGTCTCCCCGGCTTAGCCGTTCCCACTGAGAAGAACACCTGCTGTCATCAAATCATATCCCGAAACCTGCAAGCGTGTATCCTGCTCACAGCCACTCCTCCATATTGCATAACTCCTTCACTAATACTTCCAGGGCCAGATTTCTGGGAAGGTCACAAAGGCCCGGGTCTTGGGCAGCTGCAGCCCAAGTGGGCAGCTGGACATGGAAGAGGGGCTGCTGCATATGGATGAGGAGGCTGCAAAAGAGCAACCAGACATGGAAGAGCGGCGCTGCTGCCCAAAAGAGCTGTACATGAAGGAGAGGAGCTGCTGTTCATGGATATTACATATGGATGAGGGGGCTGCACATGGAATTGGGGGGGGGGGGGGGGGGGGGGAATGGGACTGCTGCACATGGAAGGGGATCAACAAGAAAGTTGGCCCAGGGGTGCTAAAAGTATAAGCCCAGCCTTGAATACTCCTGTCTGAATCATTGTAAAAAGCCCATGGTGGTCAGCGCACTACAACTGCAATGAAAAGTAATCACTGTTTATTGAACTGACTACAGCTACCATTCTGTAGTGGTGACACCTATGGACGGTTTGCTGTGATTTGAGGACTGTCAAACCACCACGGTCATAATTCTGGTGAGGTGACCGCTATGGACTGTTTGCTGTAACTGGATGTTCGTCAAACTACAAAATGACCAAATGTATTCACTGTATTCCTGAAATGAACGATCCCACATTAACTTAAGCTACATACTCACCGACCGACGAGTCCAGCGACAACCCCTTGACGTAGGTCGTCAAGCAAAGCCCCTTCCTGCTCGCAAATTCACGCGGGGCTACACGACGGCCGCAAAGGGAAGGGATTGCGGTACTTTGTGCGGAGTTGTCAGGGATCTTAAAGATCCGATCCACAATGTCGGTCACATAACGCGCGATCACTGCGGTGGAAGGGTTGGCGGGGCGGGGGGCAACATGGTTTAACATGCTTTTGTTAAATGATGTTGCCCAATGTCTGGTAACATCGCTGAAAATATCACACCGTGGTTATGCAGCATTAAATTGGTTTTAAAGGGAAACCGTAACCAAGAATTGAACTTCATCCCAATCAGCAGCTGATACCCCCTTTCCCATGAGAAATCTAATCCTTTTTCTCAAACGGATCATCAGGGGGCTCTCTATGGCTGATATTGTGGTGAAGCCCCTCCCACAGTGTTTAAGTAAATATCTTACAGGATTTCAAATGTTTTACTGCTTTCTGCACAACTTATTATTAGACCATCCCTGCAGGTGTATGAGCACCTTGAAAGGACTGTCCTGCCTGATGGCATGTCACCTGCAGAAATATGAAAGAAAGCCCTTGACAAAGGCATAACTTCCTTGCTAGGCACACACTGTATTTTTATGCTTTAGCTGCTAATGCTATCGACTCTGAAAGGCTTCTCAAATGCAGCATACATTTCCACGTTTAGCTTCAGGTGAAAAAGTCTCCTTTATCATCAAATGCATCCACCACTCCCCTGAAATGTCTTCATCCTTCTCTTATCCCAAACACATACACAAACAGTGAGCTGCTCTATGTAACAGAGCTGTCATTGTGACGTCCTGCATAAGGCAACGTGTGACAGCCGGCAGGCAGGACCCACAACGTCACCTCCTCCAAATATCTGAAGGACTCACAAAACAAACAGAACCAGTTTACACCAAACACCAGCTTCACAGTTAACCTCTTCACAGGAAGGAGCGGAGGTGTACAGCAGCGCCTGTGTGAGAGGCATGAATGCCAGCGTAGATGGCCGATCAATAGCATACAGTCCTATGGAAAGGGCGTGTGCCTCTGAGGTGCACAGTACACCTTCACTGCTACTGTAGAGGGGACCAGAGCTCAACAAATATCAAATCAGTGCAAACAAAAAAGGAGAATCACAGAGTAAATATGTAACAGGTGGCCAGTAAATAAGAACAGAGTTACCGCATCAGGCAAGATTGCGCTGCGTCTCACATAAATCACGACTAGAACGCTATTAGGGCATTTTTATCAGTAATAACAAACAAGGTCATAAGCAACACCAATACAAAATCAAAAGAGGTACTACCTCCAACTCACCCTGTGCCTCTCCCCAGCCCACACACACTTCTGCACAGAATAAGTAAAGTTAGAACTTTCTAAGTTTCTATTACTATTTGTTTCTTATCGAAATTTGCTTTCACATCCTATTTCAGTAACAGGTGTCACTTTTGCTGTAAATGACACACTAGTTCAAATCTCCTAACTGACCTCCAGCTGCTTGCTCTCTCCCCCCTTCTGGTTTTCAAGAGGCTTTAGCCTTGAACATGATAAAAATGGTTGAATCCAGGGTAAGCACAGTAACGCGAACCCCCCAGATTTCCCTGATGCCTGGATGAGGGAACTAGACGATATAAAGTCGTCCGAGTGCAGGCCGTGTCCGCTGTTCTCCCCTGTTGTGCACTACACTTTGTACCTACATGGCAAAAAGAATAAAATGCATTGCTAGCCTTCAGAACAGCATTGGGTCCCAAACTGTTCTTATGAGGGGAGGGGAAAAAAAATCAAGTACCAATTTCTAAAGGCGACAATTCTCGTGCATGTGTACGCACCTTAGGCCTTCCTATTAGAGGCACTCGGAGCTCGGCTCAGTTGTAACTTTCGCATAATAATTGGCCTGAGGAAGTTGTCAAGAGCCTGTGAAACGCATCACCAGAGTTCAACTTTTTTTCTTCAACCTAGTGTCATTTTTACAGGTAAGCCACCTCTTTTTTTATTTGATGTGCCTTTAACTAAGTTTCATCCATCTTGGGCACCTCTTACTCCTTTAGTTCATAGCAGATACATAGTGCCATTATAACCCATGGAGGTATTGCTTCAGCTAATGGAGCAGTTATTTGGCCCCGTGTGTCTAGGTGAATATAGGGGAGTGTTCCAGACTGACAGAATGAGCAGGGTTTGACCCAGCAGAGATGGTCAAATGTTAATTGCATACAAATGTAAATGGTAAGTGTACGCAGACAGGAACTTGGCCAATCAAGGTACTGCTAGACATTTTTAGATGCACTTTACTCAAATTTAGAAAGCTTCCCAAATGTACAGTAGCAACATGTACCAAAGCAGGTGTGACTTGTTTAGCACAGAAGTAAAGGGAACACAACAGAGTGCAGCTTCTGATCACTGCAGTGTCACTGCAGGCATGAATGGTAGTGCATGTAAAGTACACTGTATGTGTGTATTATATGCATTTTAATATATGTAATTCTACAAAATACAAACATGCACAGCAAAATGAATTAAACACATGCAAAAAACAGCAAACACGTGAGAAAAGCACATGCAAATAATATAAGCACAAAACTGAAAAATGAAACTCATTTTTTTATTTTGCTTGGACCTTCCCTTTAATGACCGCGAGTAACTGTTTAAGGTGATGCAAATCTAGCGTGCACAGACACTCCACTACATTCTTTAGTTATCTACACTGGATCGCTGAATAAGTAAGTAATGAATGAGATTATTATTCTTCTTTGTGCCTTGCACCAAAGGCTCATGCTTGCTCTTTTGCACCAGCTCCTTCCTCCTTCCCTCTCCACAGAACAGCACACTGCTACAGCCAAGCAACATGTCTGTACAGCACTCGTTTCCTCAACTGTTGCCCTAATAATCAATTAAGAAACTTCCAAGGTGACAGAACTTCAGTATGTGTGTGTAGGAGCCTTAACTCTTCTTTGTATAATTGCTCAAGGTGAACTAAGGTCTGCTGGCCCTTTAACAGCTACCACGCTCTCCTTAGGGAGTTTGAGAACTGCGCAGTCTAATCAGTAACATCATAAACACAATGCGTCCATCTGTGGATCATCCATGTAATCTGCAGCTTCTTAGACACATGGCTACACTTCTGGAATCACTAACAGTTAATCTGCATTGTCAGCAATGACATTTTGTCTGACAGCGTGGCCGGTTGGAATTCAGTTGCCAGTGACTGTTTCCCAAACACAGCAGGCTGGGGATTCTGGGCATGCACGAGGCTTAGCAGTGTGTGTATATATAATATACATAAAGGGGACCACATGTGCCTCTGGTTTTTAACAATACGTTGCCAGGTTCAAAAATCTCCCCAAAGGTGTTCTACCCTAGAATTAGACTCAGGTGCATACGAGCAGGGGCAAAGGGATTACAACATCACAAGAAGGAAGCTGCCTTATTTAAACCTCAGACACTGATTGATTTGCTTCCACATGCCTAGATCAAAAGATCTCTTCTTGTCCTTCAGGAAGAAGGCTACAGTTGTCTAGGAGTCTGGAATGGGATTTCAAAAAGTTTGAAAAACAACAACCAGACATCCATCATTCCGAAATCCAGAAACAGGACTTAAAAGTAGTGATTTCCAAACTTCTAGCTTGCCTGGTGCAGGCTTTCATAGATCGGTCAGCCAGCAAGCTGAATGTGAAGTGTGAGTTTTTGGCAAAGATATACAGGTAGCTCCCGGTTAATGACCA
This sequence comes from Hyperolius riggenbachi, assembly GCF_040937935.1. Lineage (NCBI taxonomy): Eukaryota > Metazoa > Chordata > Amphibia > Anura > Hyperoliidae > Hyperolius > Hyperolius riggenbachi. Next base: position 229,885,251 of record NC_090653.1, on the reverse strand, counting down.
AGATAGGGACTGTAGGTTCGTTCTTAATCTGAATCTGTTCTTAAGTCCAATTTGCAACAAAAAAAAAATGTTTTGACTTATTTCCATGGAAACAGAGAATTCGTGCCGTTCGTATCGGCGGGTCGTTCGTAAGTTAGGACTACCTGTAGCTCAATTCTGGCACAGGCTTCCGCTTAACCTGTTGATTTGTGGCCTTCACATAAACGTTTCTTTTATAATGAAGTTTATTAGAAACCATTTACAGGCATTCTCAGCTTCATTAACCTCCTTAGCGGTAACCCCGTGCTGGACACGGGGTAAGCCGCCGGAGGGAGCCGCTCAGGCCCTGCTGGGCCGATTTTCATAATTTTTTTTTTGCTGGACGCAGCTAGCACTTTGCTAGCTGCGCCAGCACTCTGATCGCCGCCGGCCCCCGCCCGATCGCCGCTATTTGCTGCGGCGCGCGGCCCCCCCCCCCAGACCCCAGCGCTGCCTGGCCAATCAGTGCCAGGCAGCGCCGAGGGGTGGCCCGGGACTCCCAATGACGTCCCGACGTCAGTGACGTCATCGACGTCATCCCGCCCCGTCGCCATGGCGACGGGGGAAGCCCTCCAGGAAATCCCGTTCTATGAACGGGATTTCCTGATCGGAGATCGCCGGGCGGGGGGATGCCGCTCAGCAGCGGCTATCATGTAGCGAGCCCTCGGCTCGCTACATGATTAAAAAAAAAAAAAAAATTAAAAAAAACTGCTGCGCTCCCTCCTGGCGGTATTTTTCATACCGCCAAGGAGGTTAAGAGGGAATTTAACTGTTAGAATAAGAATACATTTTAATCTTGGCTTAACTAAAGTTTTAGAATTGGTCAATTTTAGAAAGGTTAGGGTTACGCATCACTAAAGAAAGAGAGTAGGGGATAGTAAAAGGTTCATCTTGGGTGTTAACGAGTAATTGGTTTCATTCTGAACACTAAGGCTTCTTTCCCACTAAGACGTTGCGTTAGGTGCTACGTTAAGGTCGCATAACGTGCACCTAAAGCAACGCATGGTGGTGGTGGCAGAGGACGTTAGCAAAGAGCCGCGTTAAGCGGCTCTTTGATGTGTCCGTGATGCGAACTATAGTACGCGTGCGCTGGTGGAGACCACGTGAGTGGAACACTTCGCATCACGTGGTCCTGCCAGTGACGTCAGCACAGTGCAGTGAATATTAGCCATGTGGCTAATCACTGCGCCTGTGCAAGCAGGCTAACGCGGCAAAGCCGCTCTAACGCCGTAGCATGCTGCACTTTAGATTGACGTGCAGCGTTACAATGTAACGCAACGTGGGCACTGTGAACAGCCCATTGCAGTTATATTGCTGTGTGTTGGGGAGCGTTACAGGCTGCACTAACGTGCGTCTGTAACATCTCACTGTGAAAGCAGCCTAAAGGTAGCCACACACACCGTACAACAAAGTGATCCAATTTTTATCGCAATATGATAAAAAAAGATCGGTTGTCCCTGTTGATTTGAAAGCTTTTTATTTCATTAGTTCGAGAAATCTGATCAAATTTCCTGTTTATATTTGATTGAAAAAAAAAAAAAAGTGTTGGATTTTTCTGATCAATTTTTTATGAAAAGGGAATGGTGTAGGGTAGATTGTCAATTACTTGATGTACAGACCCAAGCATTTTTTTCTGAATTTTTTGAACATGTGTGGTACATTGGTCAGATTTTTGAAATGTTACAGTCAGAAAAATTGATTGCAACTCTTACATTAAATTATATTTTAAAAAAATTATATAGTGTGTGGCCACCTTAAAGGAGTTCTCTGGAGCAGAAAATAAAAAAAAAAAAACTGACACTTACCTGGGGCTTCTATCAGCCCCCTGTAGCGGGAGCTTGCTGCGCAGGTGCAGTAGTACAAGAAAACCTCGTACTGCGACTGCACAGTAAGCTCCTGGAGACGGGAATTATTCGCCTTGTTAAGACAAATAATAGACTGGTGCCGGCGACGAGAAAACGAGGACCGTAGGAGGACGGTGCGGGACATTACAGCTGCAGGGGGCCCATAGAAGCCCCAGTCAAGTGTCAGTTTTTTGTTCTTTTTTCTGATCCACAGAACCCCTTTAAGTTGGCACACACTACGCTAAATAGTTCTCAGCTGGGGCTGCCTGGTCAAAACCACTTGTGGTGAAAATCAAGGACATGTACAGCGCCCTCGATATGGATCATTGTAGTCTAGCGCCTCTTACACACATACAATTTGAATGAGGGCCAACATGTTTTAAATGCTATGTACTGATTGTGTAGGTAAGCTCTCATACGTGGAAATGGTAAAATAGGCCAGTTAAGATTGGATGTGTATACAGGCCTTAACATAGGCCGAAACCATTGTTTTCCTCCGTACCCCCTCCCACGAGTCGTCCGCTCATTATAGTATACATGGTAATAGTCATGTTAATTGTCACGTTATTGTGTGATGAAACACTCAGTGGTCTCCTGTTCCTCAGGCTGCAATTTGCAAATCCAGTTTCACGTGGAAATCGGGATGTAAAGCTGAGATTTCAAACTACACCAATATGAATCTTAAGAACAGCCGTTTCCTCTTCTGGACTAATAACATACAACTGTATACAACCATCATACAAAGTCAACTTCAAGCAGAAGACAGTGCAGACCCCGAGTGGTCAAACAGACTACATTTATCAATTTTAAGCCTTCACAGAGTACATATAGATAAGCCACTATAGTATTATGCACACCAGCAGTGAGAATTGTAATAAATCCAGGACAGCCCAATATTTAAAATCAAGTTCCTGCCATGGTAAAATGCATGCAACTGCATCAACTTTGAAATTCACTCTCCGTTTAGCATCTCCCCCCCACACACACACACACAATATTGTGCTAAGGCCCAGGTAAGGGTCGCCAATATTTGCCACCTTACAGTTAAAAGACTACTGACCCAAGAGGAACATGGAGGCTGTCATATTTATTTCCTTTTAAACAATGCATATCCCTGGCTGTCCCGCTGCTCCTCTGCCTGTAATACCTTTAGCCACAGACCCCGAACAAGCATGCAGATCAAAACTTGAGATGGCCCAGCTTTGGAGAACTCATGGAGAAGCACATGATCAGTTTGATCAGCTGACAGATTTGTAAGCCTCCGATTTGCTGAGATAACTTCCTGGTTTAACACATGATCATGACCAGCAAATCAGAGGCTTACAAATCTATCAGCTGATCAAACTGATCATGTGCTTCTCCATGAGTTCTCCAAGGCTGGGCCATCTCTAAACACAACAAGTTTGACTTGATTTGCCGCATGCTTGTTTCAGGTGTTCCATTTAGACACTACTGATGCACGAAAGATCAGCAGGATGTCAGGCAACCAGTATTGTTTAGAAGGAAATATGGCAACCTACATGTCCCTGTCAGGTCAGTTGTCCTTTGATGTTTAAAAAGTACAGGGCTTGGTAAATCAACCCTCGAGGGTCTCTGAAGAGACACAAAACCAGCAAAACATTTCTTTTAAAAGAATGTGGGATGTGAATTCTAATTCCACACAAAAAAAAGAAGACTGTAGATCTAGAACTGTAGTGAAAATGACAATGACAATTTTTACAATATAAACTATTTATTTAGTGTTTGCCCATTGTAAAATCTTTCCCCCCTCTGATTCTGAAATGTATCACAGGTGGCAACATCTTTATTTCTGACAGGTGATCTGTACGGAATGTTTGTAAGGGCTGGTGCACACCAAAACCCGCTAGCAGATCCGCAAAATGCTAGCAGATTTTTAAACGCTTTTTTTTATTTTTATGAGGCGTTTTGCTAGCATTTTGCGGATTGCTGCTGCGGTTTTCAGTATAGTAGATTTCATATATTGTTACAGTAAAGCTGTTACTGAACAGCTTCTGTAACAAAAACGCCTGCAAAACCGCTCTGAAATGCCGTTTTTCAGAGCGGTTTGCGTTTTTCCTATACTTAACATTGAGGCAGAAATGCATCCGACATCCAAAAAATGCCTCACCCAGGCATTTTTCGTTTCTGCAAAACGCCTGCCGCTCTGGTGTGCACCACCCCATTGAGATACATTGACCAAGCAGATCCGCAGCCGCAAGCGGATCTGAAAACGCCCAAAAAGCCGCTCGGTGTGCACCAGCCCTAACTGAGAGTTCTATGCACAGAGGCTGATATGGCTTGTTTGGCAATTGGAAACAGAGGCACAAGGCAATGATGTTTTCAGACCGCAAACTGTCAGGACCATGGTCAAAAAGGTAAAGATCTCCCATGGGAAAGGGAGTATCGGCTACAGATTGGGACAAAGTAAAACCCTGGGTTAAAGTTCCCCTTTAAGACATTGGCCTGGAAGCGGACTGCTGACATACAGGTGATCGGCAATATTTTGCGGAAAGGTTAAAGACAAGGACAAACAGTTATTTAAGTTATTTCTTCTGGTTACGCAAACAATGTAACTTCCGGATATCAAAGTCCTGCTTTTTTGAATAGATCGAGGTTTCCTTTAAATGACATGACATACTGCATCTCTTCTGTGTTTTTTTTTCTTTTGAAAGAATGAACGCACATAACTTAACCGCTCAGTGTATCATGCTCACTGTGTTTCCATAGCAACATCATAGTTCCTTCACTATGACAAAAAGGATTCCATGTGGGCAGTCATTGGACAGAAGATAAAAATATCTTCGATCAACATTTTTTCTTTTTTTAAACCAGAAAAGGGTTTAATCTTGTAAATGGTCTTGATAGGCACATAGTAACAAAGAATACAAATGCTTTCGATGCACAAAGAAAAGGCAGTTTGCTGGTAAAGCAACAAGTAGAGCAACATTGTCAACTGAGGTAGCATGGTACAAGGGGCTATACATAATGTGCAGTAATACATAAAAACTATTAAGATCAGATGAAATTTTGCGCATAATGCAAGTTATCAGGCATACAGTAGCATTATATCACTCAGTGGTGCAGGAAATGATGAGCAAGGCTAGCATCAAATCAGGTGGAACTGTTGTGCACACCCCCTATGCACCACTTTCAAGTGGACCTGACCTCTTGCACAAAATAAAAAGAAAACAGAGAAATGCACCCTGTATGTATTTAAAGAGTTTAGCCTGTCTAATACCCCCTCATCGGCGACTAATCACCAGTGTAATTTGATCTCTTCCGCTTTGTCAGCTCAGGAATCTTCCCTGCCACGGTAAAGCTGCTAATCTGTAAACACAGGATATTAACCCTATGTCTGCTTCCATGAAAGCAGGAAGTAGACATACTGCAGATTTATTGCAGAATTTGGATGAGCTGTAACAATTAAATATTTTTTTTCTGTAAAGGTTATTATGCTGTTGCGTATCTTTTAGAGCAAAGAGGAAGTTCTGAGTTTAGGTCCGCTTTAAGTCTGTGTTGTCTCTGAAGATAGGCCATTATCACTCTATTAGCCAAAAGCTTACTTTTTATTTATCTCTAAGCTAGCCAATAAATTACACCATCCTAATTCAAAACTTCTAGTGTTTACTTATAGTATTCATGCAATTCAGAGTTAACTGTTAACACCCAAATTAGCTTTCCAAAAACAGTTCTAATGAGGAAAAAAAAACAAAGTGTTAAGCTCGCTCTTTGTAAATGGATTTGGAAGAGGTTAGTTGTGTATTTATTGCGGTCTGCATGCCCACTAGGGAGATTTCTCATTTCCCATTCATGTGATTCCCAGAGTTCTTCTGATGGGAGCATTTCCTGTAATGCCTTTAAAGCATGCATTATCCATACATTCCAATAGGAAGCTGGACATAGATGATCCTATAGTCTGCAGATGATAGCCGTGCAAAAACCTAGTACTGGCCTACACTCTGCAAACTAGGTGTGCAGAAATACGACCTATTGGCACGGTTTCAACTAACTTTAGGCAAAGGTGTGGCAACCCTTAGCAAAGACATCAGTAGATAAGGTTTTACATTCCTCAAGCAAATGAGAGATCTTTAGGACAGTCAGTCAGTCAGTCAGTCAGTCAGTCAGTCGTTATCAGCCATTTTACCCAACCACAGTATCAACTCTAGTAAGCTTTGGGGGTCAATGACATGAGCAGCAATGATACAAGAAGGCACCACTCCAACAAACCGTTCAGAGACCGTAAGAAAAAAAAAAAAAAACTCACCAGACAGCACATAGCAAAGAATTCACGTGTTTGTAAAGATTCCTACATTTCCCTTTCTGCTTCCCTCCCCTACTGCACAAGACAAAGAGCAAAAGAGCGTTATCTTGTGCCCCCCCCCCCCCATAATCACAACACGCTGGACAGACTTGGAACTGGGTAGCGTGTCTGTACAACTTTAAAGGTGCCCATACACTCGTCAGATTGGCAACAGATAGATAAGAAATGCATCTGATGATCTATCTGATGCGTTTTTAGAACATTTTTTATCAGGATAGAATTCCAATAGATTTCAGTTTGAAATCTATTGAAATTCGATCTGATGGCATTTTTTTGCCATCAGATTTCCATTAAGGCCAATGCAAACTGATAAGCAATCTCATCAGATCGACCTAAATTTTCCATCCTGCCAGTTCGACAGAAATCGATCGAAATCAGCCATCGATCGGTCGATTGGCCAACCGATTTTCGATCGATCGATCTGGATCGATCGGTCGGCCAGAAAATCGGCTCAGTGTATGGGCCCCTTTACTTCTAAACTGCTGCCCAGAATGATTTGGAACAATCGCTGCCAGAGACACCAATAGAAATTGTATATAATAACTACTGCAGCAAACAAAACATTTAGAAGAGGTGAAGCTGGCAGGGAAGTGCTCTGACCTGATCTTTTAACATGCTGGGCGTTTTGATTATGCGCAGCCGATACCCCCCTCCCAGCCGAATCCCACCCACCTGATCGCCGCCGGCGCCTATGCCTGTCAGGAAATCTCGTTCTGAACGGGATTTCCTTGAGGGCTTTTCCCGTCGCCATGGCGACGAACGGAATGATGTCATCGACATTATAGGGAGTCCCGATCCACCCCTCAGCGCTGCCTGGCACTGATTGGCCAGGCAGCGCACGGGGTCTGAGAAGGGGGGGGGGGAGGCCCTATTACGCGGCGGATCGGCAGCGATCGGAGAAACCCGCAGCTAGCAAAGTGCTAGCTGCGAGTTTAAAAAAAAGGCTAGCTCGTCCAAAACGCTAGGGAGGTTAAGAGGGCATAGGCTGTAAGGGCCATTTTCCACTAGAGGCGATTGCTAAATCACAAATCGCTAGGGTTTGCTAAATTACATAGGAATCACGGTAGGTAATTTCCACTAACGCAATTCGATTTTCACAAAAGATCGCGCCGCGGAGCGATTTTTTTGCGCGATTTTGCTATGCCACGCAGTGCATAGCAAAATTGCAATCGCAGGGAAAAATTTGGACTTTGCTGAATCGCAAAAGCTAGCGATTGCTAGTGGAAAAGGGCCCCTTGTATTGGGCACCACAGTACACAGAACAGGATCAACATGCCGGGATGAGAAAAAGAGCCCTTTCTAGTAAGCGGCCATTTAATTCAGCCTGACCACATGGAAAGCAATACTGTCCTATTTCTGTGACAACGATACAAACACCCCCCCATGCTGTCCCAATGTAAAGGTTTTGGCTGGAGTGTATTCTGCTATTTGCTAACTTTGGTTTTTAAAGTCCAACTCTAGCCCAAACTATTGAAACAGAGCAGAAAAAGTTACAACTTCACTCAGTTATTCCCTGGCATAGGAGTTTAGGAGAATCGCTTTCCATAGTTCCTGTGCAATCGCCGACCCTCATTTCTTATGACTTACTGGGCTCACAAGGACCGTTCTTGGCATGATGGCCATATGTTTATTTGTCCCTAGTTGTTAGCGGATCACTACGCAATGTTGTGAGGCAGCTGTACACAAGCTAGATTCTCGACTGAGTTCTTGCAGGACAACATCTCGGCAGGGGCATCTGCACTGCTCTCAGTTGCGGTGCTTATCCTAAATCACTGACAATGCATGGTTTAGCACAGATATACAAAATACAATAATAGCAGGCGGCAGAGAGGTAATATATTAATGCAGAGGCATGGAGGGTACATATACACTAGGGGGACAGCGGCTGGGGGTTTGTGTTGAGTTCGTCATTAACGATTATCACAGACCGTTACTGCCACGCACCTGATCGAGCATGTCTGCCTGAGATCTTGCAGCATGTCCAATCAATACAAGAGACCAACTGTGGCCCGAAATTGGTCATATCATCAATCAGGTATGCTTTTGGCAGCACAGATTTTCATTTGATTCGACAATTATCAAATCGGATGTTCAACCAGCCGCCAAGACGGTAGATGTATGGGAATCTTAAGTCAAGGCAATTTCTAATTTGGAGTTGCAGTTAACCACACACAAACGCTTTGTACATCTTCTCAGAGATGCACGGATCTAGCGAAAACACTCAAAACATCAGCTTAATGGGAACCTAAACTGAGAGGGATATGGAGGTTTCCTTTAAAACAATAACCAGTTGTCTGGCAGTCCTGCGGATCTCTTTGGCTGCAGTAGTGGCTGAATCACACACCTGGAACAAGCATGCAGCTAATCCAGTTTGACTTCAGTATGCTTGTTCAGGGGCTGTGGCTAAAAGTATTAGAGACACAGGATCAGCAGTAGAATTAGGCAACTGGCGTTATTTTAAAAAGGAAAAATGCATATCCTTCTCAGTTTAGGTTCCCTTTAAGAGTGGCCATAAACTTTCTTTTCTGTCAGATGCCTGTCAAGTCGAATCTGACAGGAATCTGATGTGTGCCATATACTAGAAACAGATTTCCAATAGATTTCAGAATGAAATCGATCTAAATGCATTATTGGACCATTAGATCTGTATCTGTAAATAAGGGGCCCATACACTCATCCGATTTTTGGCCAATCGATCGATTGCAAATCGATTGACCAATCGATCGATTTGCGGCCGATTTCGATCGATTTCAATCGATCTGGCAGGCTGGAAAATCTAGGTCGATCTGTTGAGATTGCTTATCATTTTGCATTGGCCCTAATGGAAATCTGATGGCAAAAAAATGCCATCAGATCGATTTTCAATAGAACTGAAATCTACTGGAAATCTGTTCCTAGTAAAAAAATGTTCCTAAACACATCAGATCAGAAATCTAACTGCTGATTTATCTGCTGCTAATCTAATGAGTGTATGGCCAGCTTTAGATAATGTAACTCCATGGGCCATAGATCTGCTGCCAGCAGCAGATCAACCTAGATTTTTCATCCAGTCAGATAGATCAAATCCATCGAAATAGGCCACAAAACAATTGATCCGCTGATTCCATGGAATCGATTTCCGATCGATCGATTCAACAGAATCGATCGATGGCTGAAATTGACCAGTATATGGGCCCCTTAAGATGCAGAATGCATCTTGCCTTTACTACTTACTATAAATCATCCTGCTGCATAACACTAAAGGCATTTTGCTAATGCACCTTCTTTATTAATTACGTTTCCTGACAACTCCTAATCTGGGTAAAGGCCTTGGTTTATTATCTTTGGCTGACTTGCAGTAATGGGCTCTTATTGCTGCACTTTAGGGAGGAACGCCCTCTGCATACTGGCAGCACAAGATACAGCCCCGCTGATGTGATTACACCGCACCTCTGCCATAAGAAGTCATTCCTGGCCTGGCAAGAATAAGGGGTAACCGTGCCGGGGATCCCAAGACTTCCTTTAAGCCTGCACAAATAGATTCACCTCCCCCTTCTCTCCATACCCTGGAATTTCCGTCCTCTGCATCCTGCCCTAACCCATGAAAAATGTCTGGCTCCCCCTCCCTCCTTCTGAAATCTCTCACTGACTACGTGGTACTCTTAAATGACTTTTTCCTACTTGGCCCTCAATAACCAATACAAAGCTGGAGAGGATATTCAGCTCTGAGAGCAAAGCAGCTCTGTAAGGCCACATGCAGCCTGGCTGACGAATTCACTGATGTATAAACACTTAAATCTGTAGCATTAGATATGCAGCAGAACTCATTGCTTCAGAGATGGGCTAAAAGGAGAACAATTATCACTATAGACATGTAAAAGTGGATAATATCAGTGACACTACCTCAGCAGAACAGACATAGAATAGACACCCTAGAAGCGTGAATTCTCTGGATCCTGCAGAGGCTCAGGCTCTCTCATCTTTCTGGCCCCCACCATTGCTGCATGTGGACCCACCTGAACACAGCCAAGAGCTTGTTGGATATCTGCGCATGATCGCGCTCTCTACCATGTACGAGCGCGGCTGTAGTGCGCCTGCACAAGAACGACCATGCTGAAGCCGCTCATATGCACAGCCATACCCACGGAGACGCAGTACAGCCGCACTCATACATGGAAAGGGAGCACAGGTGCAAACTTCAAGAGGGTCTCAGGCAGCAGTGGTTGTCTGGAGGGGGTGGTAAGCCTCTGCAGGATCCAGATGCTTCCCTCTGCATAGGCAAGTATTTTATGCAGCCTCGGGTTCCCTTTAAGCCTCATATACAAACCAGATGAAACTTGGCTAAGGCAGATATTTGGCGCAGTCATAGCCAAGCATATAGTGCGTGTACAGTTTTCCCATAAGATCACTTACAGATCAAACTGGAACTCTATGTGACACTGATCAACAAGCACATTGTTTTCACACTTAGTCGGCCCACCGAAACCTGCTCTATGGTGCACCACATCATCATTCCTCGTCCCTGCTAACAGCACACGTCACACAATGTTTATGTGCTGCCCTCGCTTTCCCACAGTGTCGCCATAACGATTGAGCAAAGATCATTATAGAGGACACAGGTTGTGCACCTTTACTCACTGCATTGATTTGAGTATATACTCGAGTATAAGCTGACCCCCTAACTTTGGCTCCTCAAAAAGCCAAATAATGAGTGACCCGATTATAAGCCGAAATCCCCCTAGGCTGTACCCGTGTGTGTAATGCAGACTGCATACATGTGATGCCCAGTGTATGTATGCAACGCAGAGTGTATATAGTTACCTCTCCTCGTTCTGGGCGGCCATCTTCCCATCTCCCTCAGTTCTCCACTCGCAAAAACTCACTAGGAGCGATTTTCTGAGCGCTTTGTGATTTGAAAGCTCTTGCTAATGTAATGCTATGGGTGTGATCCCACTGGAGCGATGTGATTTTATAAAATTCCCCCATAGCATTGCATTAGCAAGAGCTTTTCCAAATCGCTAGCGATTAGAAATCGCTCCTAGTGGGTTTCAGGCCTAAGAGTGTACAAACTGCAAGGGAGACGATATGATGGCCTCCCAGAGACCAGAAGCCTGGATCTCTAGCAAGGAAAAAGCTGCATGAGAAACGGTAAGATGGCCACCTGGAATAGAGATCATAAATATAGTGCACCCTTCCTACGCATGCACTGTATATGCCCTGTGAGCTGACTTAAATATAAGCCAACACCCCCACTCCTGGGACACTTTTTTTGGGCCCAAAGGTTTGGCTTATATTAGAGTATATACGGTTCATACAGTGTCTACAATCAACAGTACAGTATATGCTTGAGGCAAATATAGTGTCTCTAGCTGTCACAAATTTTAATCTGCAGGTAAGAGGATTTCTAAAAAGCAATACTAATTTTGTTATTCAGGTATGTAGAATATCAGGAGAGGAAATCAGGCTGTATAGATTTACATGAATAATGTCTTATCCATAAGCAACACAAGACAGCATATCTTCACCATCTCCCTGTGAGAACTATATAGCAGTTACCATATCTGATGGGAGGTTCTGCTCTGTAGGAGGCTGACATACTACAGATTCCTCCCAGCATAGTCACATACAGGATACATCATCGCACAAATGGTCAGTTTTCAGCTCCCATCCCAGTTCCTTTCAGGCTTCAAAGCGTCCACTGAAAAAAAGTTCCTAATTCTCAGTTCAACTTCAGGACAAACCACCTTGTATCATTACAGGCATCATTACACCATAATCCAACCCCGTCATTATTTCACTAAATTCTATAGTATCGCTCGAATGGTTAGAAAATAACAACCGTGAACAAAACACGTAGTTACATGACCCTTTGTGATCTCCTCCGAGCTATCTGACTTTTCTTGCAGCATCTTGCCTTGTTTTCAGTCACTTTCTATTTTCCTGTCAAGAAGATTAGTACGTGTCCCTATTCTCTCCCACAAGGATTACTGCACGCTCCTACACATCTCACTAACTGTAATTATTTAAGCTACTCAAAATGCAGTTTCATCCAATTCTTTCACTTAAAGTAAACCTGAGAGAAAAAGAAATGCTAAAGTTTGATAGTTTCCTAGGTAGAGGGAAGCATGTGGATGATCCAGAGGCTTGTCCGGTCCGCCTCCAGTCCACCACTGATCACCAGGACCCTGGTCTTCTTCATGGCTACACAAGCAAACAGATGGCCCACGCAGTAGCTATGCTTGCGCAGTGTTGCCACACTTGTACACAGCTGCGTGAAGCAAATGAACAATCCCTTGTTAAAAAAGGTTGAGAAGATCCCAATGCTGGAACGGAGAGCTTGAGGGGGATGGAGAAAACCTCCAGAACATTACTAAGGTCGCTTTTCAGATTTTTAACTTCTGCGATGCGCTTCAAAAAAAACAGATCGCGGCCATTTTTCTAATCGCTGCTGAACCATGATTTACATGTAAATCACGGTGCCTCTTTTCCATTAGCGCATTTCCATTGTTCGTGATTCTCAATTGTCAGACTGCACGACTATTGGCGTGAGTGCGCTCAGTTCCCAGTAATACATGGCACAATCGCAGCGAGTGGAAAACGAAGGTTGTGCAATCACAGGGCAATTATGCACTTGCAAATGGAAAAGGAACTTTTTTTTTTCTTTTTCTGGTTAAACTACCCTGCTAAAATCATAGAGTCATCCATGCAGTTTATATCAACACCAAGCTTAATCAGGTAAAGAGTTAAATAAGAGCAGTAGCCAAAATCATCCAATCAGATTTCCTGAGCCACCTGATTCAGCTGATAAATCACTATAGTTCACTAACACATACCAAATGATGTTCCTCATTCCTCCAGAATGTGTTGTCTTAGCGGTGCGTTGAACACTTATGGCTCAAATATTCCACCTATGTTCTCACCCGGTGATTATGCTGAGCTTTAAAAAGGTAACTCCATTTCACCACAAAAATCTACATAACCTCTATAATTATTGGAACTGGTGGTCATTAAAGATCATGTCTGAGCTTCAGTACACAGCTGCTGTAACTTGCATTGACTTTTCTATATGGCAGACTGCATTCTGCGTTTCACTTTCATTCTGCTTTTAGTCACCTATGGACACAAGTTTATAAATGCATAATACAGTAGACTCCCTTTATAGTAGACTCCAAGGGACCAGGAAAAGTAATTTACTATATCAAAATTGGTCATACATATTGTATTTATACAGACGCATTTGCTGGGACCTGAGGACAGAGAGTTTACTATAACGAGATGCTACTGTATGGAAATTGTTTAGCTACATCAAGTGATCACCTCATGTCTCTCGATCGATACAAAGACTTCCAGTTGCGTAATCTCAGAAAAATAGAAAAACAAACTTGATGATCACTATGGTTTTCTGTTACATAATCCTATGTCAGAGGTGTCTGTGCAGACCCTTCTCCCAGTAACATTACCATTAGGGAAAGCCAAGCCCTCATACCTATGCCTGTGGTATGAGGCACAAAAACATTCGCTGTAGATGTTGAGGGAATAAATGCGTTTCCAATAATCATTTGAGGTCTACGCCCAGAGACTGTCTATTGAAGACCTTGGTGGCAGCTCATGCAGTCAATGGGCAGCAGCACTTCATTTGCTGAGAAATGCAATCAAAGTCACTTGTGTAACCCAAAACAAAATGTATTCCTCAATGAACAGCTACTTCTTCTGTTCTGTGCAGGAGAAACATGCTTGGCAAACACAGCACGCCTCTGAAACAATAACACAAGAGGCTGCAATGTCAAAGGAGAGACTATTCCAGTGACCTTTACTATTCAAAGCAACTCTCAAAAAACACACAAAAGCCATATGTACATCCTTTAGATAACGCTTAATTCATCAGCAAAAATGAGACACAGATGTCCCAAACCTTGAAAGACACAGCAATGAGACGTCCAAATACCAAGCATCAGACTCACCCAATTCAAGTTCTTACACATGATATTTCTCACATAAACAAAACACATTCCTCGACCTCCTCTCCATGCAGGCAATGCCCCTGCTCACTCAGCCATTGGCTAGGACACGGCCCTGCTCACTCAGCCATTGGCTAGTGCACGGCCCTGCTCACTCAGCCATTGGCTAGTGCACGGCCCTGCTCACACAGCCATTGGCTAGTGCACGGCCCTGCTCACACAGCCATTGGCTAGTGCACGGCCCTGCTCACACAGCCATTGGCTAGTGCACGGCCCTGCTCACACAGCCATTGGCTAGTGCACGGCCCTGCTCACACAGCCATTGGCTAGTGCACGGCCCTGCTCACACAGCCATTGGCTAGTGCACGGCCCTGCTCACACAGCCATTGGCTAGTGCACGGCCCTGCTCACACAGCCATTGGCTAGTGCACGGCCCTGCTCACACAGCCATTGGCTAGTGCACGGCCCTGCTCACACAGCCATTGGCTAGTGCACGGCCCTGCTCACACAGCCATTGGCTAGTGCACGGCCCTGCTCACACAGCCATTGGCTAGTGCACGGCCCTGCTCACACAGCCATTGGCTAGTGCACGGCCCTGCTCACACAGCCATTGGCTAGTGCACGGCCCTGCTCACACAGCCATTGGCTAGTGCACGGCCCTGCTCACACAGCCATTGGCTAGTGCACGGCCCTGCTCACACAGCCATTGGCTAGTGCACGGCCCTGCTCACACAGCCATTGGCTAGTGCACGGCCCTGCTCACACAGCCATTGGCTAGTGCACGGCCCTGCTCACACAGCCATTGGCTAGTGCACGGCCCTGCTCACACAGCCATTGGCTAGTGCACGGCCCTGCTCACACAGCCATTGGCTAGTGCACGGCCCTGCTCACACAGCCATTGGCTAGTGCACGGCCCTGCTCACTCAGCCATTGGCTAGTGCACGGCCCTGCTCACTCAGCCATTGGCTAGTGCACGGCCCTGCTCACTCAGCCATTGGCTAGTGCACGGCCCTGCTCACTCAGCCATTGGCTAGTGCACGGCCCTGCTCACTCAGCCATTGGCTAGTGCACGGCCCTGCTCACTCAGCCATTGGCTAGTGCACGGCCCTGCTCACTCAGCCATTGGCTAGTGCACGGCCCTGCTCACTCAGCCATTGGCTAGTGCACGGCCCTGCTCACTCAGCCATTGGCTAGTGCACGGCCCTGCTCACTCAGCCATTGGCTAGTGCACGGCCCTGCTCACTCAGCCATTGGCTAGTGCACGGCCCTGCTCACTCAGCCATTGGCTAGTGCACGGCCCTGCTCACTCAGCCATTGGCTAGTGCACGGCCCTGCTCACTCAGCCATTGGCTAGTGCACGGCCCTGCTCACTCAGCCATTGGCTAGTGCACGGCCCTGCTCACTCAGCCATTGGCTAGTGCACGGCCCTGCTCACTCAGCCATTGGCTAGTGCACGGCCCTGCTCACTCAGCCATTGGCTAGTGCACGGCCCTGCTCACTCAGCCATTGGCTAGTGCACGGCCCTGCTCACTCAGCCATTGGCTAGTGCACGGCCCTGCTCACTCAGCCATTGGCTAGTGCACGGCCCTGCTCACTCAGCCATTGGCTAGTGCACGGCCCTGCTCACTCAGCCATTGGCTAGTGCACGGCCCTGCTCACTCAGCCATTGGCTAGTGCACGGCCCTGCTCACTCAGCCATTGGCTAGTGCACGGCCCTGCTCACTCAGCCATTGGCTAGGAGTTGTTCCTGCTCTCTCAGTTATTGTCTATGCTCCAGCATAAGGTTCTGAAGCAAACAAGTGGCTATTACTACTCAGGTAACTGCAATGCATCAACTTCCTCCCTTAAACTTTTTAATGAGCATAGTCTCTGGCAATGGGCAATCCAAACCCTATTTAATATGCTTAGAAACAGCGCAGGCCCAGTATGGTCTGTGTCTGCGCAGTACACTCCTGGTGACATCAGCGGGAGCGAGGACACGGCAACGCAGGCACAGTGGTTTTCTGACTTTAAAGTCAGAAATTCCAGAAGTAAACCGGAGGCGGGGCCGGGAGCATTGGGGAGTGGCTGCGCCAACACAGGATGTCTGCGGGGGACCATTAGAAGCCCCGGGTAAGTTCAGCTCATTTTCCCCCGACCCCCCTACAGTATCCCTTTAAATATTGTAAATCATTTATCACAACCAACCTCCCATTATAATAAGTCAACAGAGAATGAGAAAATATCCCCCAATAATTGGCATTGTCAGGCATTATGACTTGGATGACACCCCCTTCATTGAGATAATTCTCAATGTAAGCTTTCAAACACGTGACATTTCTATTACCGTTTTTTTCTCTCTATAGCTACCTCTGATTATGGATGAACCTACAAATCATAACTCTATTGTGGCAGGGGTCACATTTGATTTTCGGGGGAAAACCCGCGGCTTTCCCACAGGCAATTTTGCCTCTTGCAGTGTGCGTTTTTGCAGCATTCAGCCTACAGTTAGCTGACCGTCGGCAATGGGAATAAAACACTGTGTGCAATAAAATAGTGCAGGTAGCAAGTTTTTTCCCACATGCGGGAACCCATTGATAAGCATGGGCATCCCACATCTTATGCGATTCTGCATGCATACACCCTAGTTTCACCTACATCAAACCCCACTATCTTTTCCCTAGCCCCAACTTCAAAATCAGCATATGCTTAATGTAAAAGAAACTGGTACTGGCTCTGCCTCTGGCACAGGAGACCAGGGTTCAAATATCAGCTATTCCAGTTTGGTAAACCCGCATCTATTCAGCAAGGAGTCCATGGGCAGGACTCCCCCAACACTGCTCCTGCCTATAGAGCGCTCCCTAGCGGCTGCTGCTCTGGCGCTTTGAGTCTGCCAGGAGAAAAGTTTCAGATATAAAATGTTCTGTGTCTTGTCATTAACTGCCATCTTTCAACCCTTCACACTAACATCTCCATAATCTCCCCTGAAAAAATACAGATACTATATAGTTTGGGGCGCTGTTTAAAGTCAGGAGGGACAAAGTGTTCTGTAAAAAGACATTTTCTGTAACCCAGTTATTAAATTCATTATTTTAGTTACCTGAAGTAACATGAGCGCTTGCAGAGAAAAACAATTTTATTATGCTTGTAAGAAAGACATTTCAGTGCCCAGTAATGTGCAAACATCCTTTTGCATGTAGGCACCTGTCGTGCTGGAAGAGGCTGCTGATGTATGGAGCGAGCCAGCACCCACTCCTACCCTCTGGAAAGATGTTCTACAAGCTCCAATCACCCACACGCACTCACATATTGTTTCATTGGCAAAACAGCACAAACAGGAAAAATGCAATACAGGAACCCTCTAATAACGCGTGCTGTACTGAGCCAATAGAACTGGTCAGGGAATTGTCGCCGTCAACAGTCACACTGGAGTTTGGTAGCCTTACCTGCGATGTACTGACGCCTGCCTTCATCCAAGTGGCTTGATATAACATCCCCCATGGCCTAGCAGAGAGCGCAGCAGGTCCTGCCAGGGAAAGAGAGAGAATGGAGATTTAGAGACAGCACCAGGGCTGAGAGTAGAGGGTGTGAGAGGAGAGGGAGGAGGGATTACTGGGGACTGCGGTGAGAAGGAGTGTGAAGCTGAGAATACAGCTAGTTGTCATGGTACTGAAGACAAAAAGATAGCATGTGAGAGGCATAGAAGACATTCAACAAAAAGTCGGCAAGTCAATGATAGGAAAAAAAACTGAAACTAAGAGTAAACAGGTTTTGAATGAGTACAATCCATTTACTACTTTATAATAAATAACACCTCTCCCCCCATATTCATTTTATAAACCGGGATCAAACAATGTCAACAAAAATAAACAGTAGACTTTCACTGAGATTGAGATAAATAAGAAAGGATCAAAGCCCTCCTGGTTTCCTTTGGCCTACTTCAAAATGAACAAAGAACCTGCTGATTGGCAGCAAGTGGAGTCAATTATTTTGGTACTATCTGCTGGAAATCTGTCAATTTCCTCACAACAAATCAAGGGGTGAAATCGACCAGGATTATGAAAAGGTATTGTGTAAAGCCCTGATCACATCATAGGAGAATTAATGGATACAAAAACAAGAATCTGATCATAGTCAAGGCTGCAGTGTAACACGTGGAATTCTATGTGGTTCATTCGCATCCGTTGAAACCGGCTGTGGAGTCAGAGCAATTTTTGGGTACCTGAAGTCGAAGGTTTCATAAGCTGAGGAGTCAGAGCTGGATGACTTTTGTACCCGCTTCATAGCCTTGCCAGGGCTGTGGAGTCTACGTTGGAGTAACTTTGTATACCTGGAGTTCGAGATTTTATAAACTAAAGGAGTTGGAGTCGGATGATTTGTGTACTGACTCCACAGCCACTGGTTGTAAAGGTGGACATACAGGGTTCTATTTTTCATATCCCATAAATTGTATAGCTCCATTGAACATTTTTCACTATGTCCAATCAAGTAAAATTGTTATTATTGAATAGTGTAAAGTCTTATAAACCATCTGGGAAACTTTTTCTGATTTGTTCTCAGTCATTTTTTCCCCTCTGTATGTGGAGTGTTACGTTGCATGACATAGCTATACAACTAGCTCACCACATCTGTGCCGATAACCAGAGCACTTGCAGATATTGGTGTTTCTCATCTGAAACAACTAGGATTGCTTCAGCCTCAAGTCTGCAAGCAGCCCCGTACAAGCATGCACAAGTGACTCCGCCGAGCTGCATGTACTGTGCCATGGAGAGAGAGAAGGGGGAGAAAGGCAAGAGCCTCAACGCTTCAGGGGGAATTAAGCAACTGGACAAAGATCCCAGGTGAACTGCTAGTTGCCTGAGGTCTGTAAGCTACATAAATTTCTGTACAGACATCAAGCTATCAACCATCTAACGTCTAACCTTCAGGTTCTCCTAGGCTGGATATTAGCAGAATACAAAAACAAAAGCTGTGTCAGCTGACCCAGCATGTAGCGAATACACAACACCACTAATCTACACAACTGCTCAATCCCGTCCACCCGGGCCAGCAGCTGGATAGGGATATCAAGATGCCGGCCAAGGCAGACAGGATTGAGGGGCTCCACGAGTCTCCTCTATTCGCCACATCCCATTAAGGCCTCTTTCAGGCGGGAGGCTGAACTGCATGCTTGTCGGGCAGTTTAGCGCCCCATCTGCTGTTCACATGTGCCATTTGGGTGAAATGTAAAATGCAGCTGAATGGCAGCATTTGTAACAACGAACATCAGTGGCGTTCCCCTGCAGAAAATCCAGGCATGCTGCGTCTGAAAACAACCACCCTCAGACGTGACTCCACGGGAGACCGCCTGTGCAACACCGTTTCCGAGCACTAAAAAGGTGCCCAGCTGGTGCAAGAGAGCAGTTGACAGGCGGTGAATTCACTGCCTTCAGCTGCCCTATGAATGAGCATTAAAGGACAACTGAAGTGAAAAGAATATAGAGGCTGCCATATTTATTTCCTTTAAAACCATACCAGTTGCCTGGATGTCCTGCTGAACTATTTGCTGCAGCAGTGTCTGAAAGAACACCAGAAACAAGCATGCTAATCTTGTCAGATATGACAATAATGTCAGAAACACCTGATCTGCTGCATGCTTGTTCAGTGTCTGTGGCTTGAAGTATTAGAGGCAGAGTATCAGCAGGACAGCCAGGCAACTGGTATTGTTAAAAGGAAACAAATATGGCAGCCTCCATATCCCTCTCGCTTCAGTTGTCCTTTAAGAACTTTGTGAGGTTGTAAGATAATTCTATCTTTCGTACTCAACATCAAGGCATGGTTTTGCATGGCATCTATCCACAAATTAACGGAAGATTGCAAGTTCCTGTCACCCAGGTTGGGTTAAGATCCTTTTTCACTGACTTTTCTTTGGTCAATCTATTTGCTGCATACGTGTATATCATAGCAATTGAAAGAAGTCACTGACAGTATTTTATTGTTTTAATTAGTCATTTTAACACAAGGCCTTTCTTGGAAAGTATAGTTCTCTTTTTTCAAGTGCACTCCAGTGAAAATTGGGACTAGATGTATCAATAAATGAGTAATATCCTTTAAAGTGAACCTGAGGTGAGAGTGATATGGAGGCTGCCAAATGTATTTCCTGTTAAGCAATACCAGTCACCTGGCTATCCTGCAGATCTTCTGCCTCTAATACTTTCAGCCATAGACCCTGAACAAGCATGCAATAGATCAGGTATTTCTGACATTATCAGATCTGACACAATTAGCTGCATGCTTGATTCTGGTGTAATTCAGCCACTACTGCAGCCAAATAGATAAGCAGGGCTGCCAGGCAACTGGTATTGTTGAAAAGGAAATAAATATGGCAGCCTCTATATCACCATCACCTTGGATTCACTTTGGGCCCTCTCTGACGTGTATCTTTTGTTCGATGCAGTGCAATGATATGGATTACCAATCAACCACCGCTCCTGCCACGCCCCTGATCAGTCTAGCTTTTCCATCCTGCCTGATCAATTTTTGGGTGAAATCAAACATTTAACTTCCCTGGCAGTATAATTAGTTCCAGATTTTATTGTCTAGAAGCAGTGTATATGCACGCTTTTAGACCTTTAAACCGCAAAACCATCATGCCGCCAGATAGCCTGCGGCAGCCCCTGCACTTACTTACCTCCCTGGGATCCAGCGATGCAGTTCTCCCTCCGTACTCCGGGTGGTGCTGTAACCCTGTAGTGAGATCGCCGGCTGTCATGACAACAGGCAGGGCTCTCACCAGGGGGATGCAGAGCCTTGGAGGACAGGAAGAAGAATAGCTGCCGGCGTCTACATCCCCAGGGAGGTGAGTGAAAATGCCCGCTGCGCACTAACTATACTCTGTCAAGCTCGGGGTTACCACTCTGAGCTGTGGATTTCCAATCCCGAGCCTGACTCGGGGTTACTGCCAGAGAGGTTAAAGGAATGGATTCCCATCCGATCTGATCACAGTGATCCTATCTGCAGGGCATACATGAGAGAATCGATGTGTGTAAGGGCACCTTTACTTTGGATATTAGAGCACATAATGATCCTGGAAAACTCATGATAATGCAATGAAAAAAAAAAAAATAATAAAAAAAAAAAAAAACACACCACACCCCTTAAGTGTGATCACACACATACTGTAGTATTACATAAGCAAAAGCTTTTCAAATCACAAGCACTCAGAGCAGCGCTGCTAGTGGATCCCAGGCTAAAATGGGGGCAATAGACCCTCTCACTGCAGTAAATACTCTGCATGATTTAGAGGCTAGTCTGAAGATGGTAACGGACGCCATTGTCGCACCCTGCCTTTTCTCTCCATACAACAGTACATGGTGTTATCAAACTGCATTAACTGTCACTTCCTGGTTGCAGACAGTCAGCTGAAACAATCTCAAATAATTCTGGCTGGCAAAAGTCCCATTTGTACATAGCTGAAGGCTTGTGGCCAAGCTGGAAATATCAGTTCAATTTTCCACTGTTTGTGTACAGATAAGGCTTGTTGGCTGTTCATAGCATGATCAGAATATTGCATTCAACCAAAAATGTGCTTACTAATGACCTCCCACCTCTAATTCAGCATCCTGCAGTCGGAGCATGTGCAACTGTAGTGCCAGCATGCCTAACGCTGAAGACTGATCTAAACTATATGGCATTAGCCCCACGTAAACAGCCATCTCCAAAGTTTTTCACATTGCTGCAGGCGTAACAGCACAAGGCTGACAATAATTTGAAATAGTTTTCATGGACATGCTGCTGCCACTCTTGTGCTTGTCTGACTTTATGGTAAAACATAAAAAAAAACTTTCTCTCAGTACCTTATCTAATTTCCAGAATGGTGGTCATATGACTTCTCCAGGCCACTCCCTCCAAACATACACAAGCTAGATGTGTATGTTTGAGGTATAATTGTCCGATACAGACATGGGACAGTATCCTTCTGGCCTCAATGCGTTATGTATGCCATCCCCACCTGTACTGCGTATGTACATGGATGTGTACATGTATATGTATGTGTATACATTGCAGATTTCTATATTCTTTTATGATTATTAATCTTGAGCAGTATTTTTGTTTATATGTTTTAATTTTATTTATTGTTTCTATGGGTAGCCACCGGTGTTTACATATCACTACTAGGACCTATGGACTATACCCTATAGTTTTTATTGTATAAGCTATATCAATGGACTATATTTTATCGTCTCATATTATTTTATTGGTCATATTGTTTATTCATTTGTTTGTGTATTTATGACTATTGGTGCTGAGTGCTATGTGTCTATCTTGAATTTTGCCATTTGTATTTAAAGGCACACCTATAGACCTGAGGAAGCGGCTGTAGCCGAGAAACGCGTTGTCATTTGTGCCTCAATAAAAGTTAAGAAGTATCTATTACTACCTTGCGTGTGATTTTCACTACTATAAGGTAGGAACAAGAGAACCCTTTTTATTTTATTATTATCATAACACCTATCATTGATATAAGTCTACGGGCGCCTCCTACTCTTCCTAGATAGAACAGGGCTGAAGATCGAGAGACTGTCACACGTTGGAGGATGAGAAAAAAACTCTACACTATTAGGTGAAGAGGAATCCACAGTGACAATCGCTGCACACTATGTCACAGTATGCCACAGACTGAGAGGAAGAATCCACAGTGACAAATCGCTGCACACTATGGCCTCAATTCACTAAGCTTATCTCCTGTCTTTAATAACTCTTCTACAGTTGTTACCATGGTGATAAGGCATGTAGTATTCAGGAAACATTTTACCTCAGGCAAACCTAAAGTTAACTCTTCTGTCTTTAAGTTAACTCTTCAATCCTTAAAATAACTCCAGAGTTAAAGACAGGCTGTTTATTAACTGCATGTGAAAATAACTACAGAGGAGGTAACTTAACTACAGAGGAGGTAACTTAACTACAGAGGAGGTAACTTAACTACAGAGGAGGTAACTTAACTACAGAGGAGGTAACTTAACTACAGAGGAGGTAACTTAACTACAGAGGAGGTAACTTAAGGAATGAAGAGATACGATAACTCTCTCTTATGTGGAGGTAAGTTTTCTCTTGCCTTATTATCTCCAGCATGATCTTAGTGAATTGAGGCCTATGTCACAGTATGCTACAGACTGAGAGGAGCATAAAAAGTTTTATACATATCTTGGGCTTCCTCCAGGTTCACTTTAAAGATCTGGAATACCAGATCTCACAACGACAGCGATCCCTGAATGAATTGTCCTGCTCCTTATGCTGGGAATACACGGTTCGTTTTTGCCTTCGTTTAAACCTTCGATTCGTTCGGTAAACGAATCGAGTGTTGAAAACGTATGTGAAAATAGTCATAATCTCATTATAGTTTCGATTAATAGACCCCAAAAACGAACGACTAGTGATCGAACATGTTTGATATTATCTCTCTTTATCCATCTAATCGAGCCATTGGTAGGCTTGATGGCTGTTCAGATCGATTATATATTCGTTTATGCTAGTCCGTCTCTGTAAAAAGGGATTTTCGTTTCGTTTCTTTGCAGCCTTCGATCATTGGAAAAACGAAACCATCAGAATCGAAAAAAAAAACGAAACCGTGGGTGGTGATATTAACCGTATGACCGATTATTTCGGGATCGAAAAGGACAAAAGGCACAATCGAAACGAAGGTTTAAACGAAGGCAAAAACGAACCGTGTATTCCCAGCATTAATCCCTTTGAGGGACTACAACTGACTGTGCAGCTGACACATTTTAAAGGCTAAACAACTGATGCCATCTCCTATTCCCAATGTAATGAGTGTTTATAGGATTTGAAAATATATATATTACTAAAATGCTACACTCAACAAGTGAAAAAAAATAAGCAAAGGTGTTTTACCTTTGATCATCTGACACCTTTTGCTTAGGAAGTACTGAAAAAAATAAACATGGCTGCATTTCCAGTTTTGCCATGACAACTGTAATTTGTTACTGTGATTCCACGCCTGACGTCACCCAATGGCCAGCAAAACAACAAACCAACACCAGGCTCAGTCAGCAGTCGCCACTATGGATCATGGGAAGTGTAGTTCTGCATCCGACAGGCTGCTGTTGCATTAAAGAGAATCTGTACTCTAATATTCTTACACTAAAAAGCATACCATTCTATTCCTTATTTTCTCCTGTGCCCCTCTGTGCTGTTTCTGCCACTCTCTGCTGCAATCCTGGCTTGTAATTAACAGTTTTAGGCAATGTTTACAAACAAACTAACCAGCCTCTAATAGGCTCAGCTAAGCATAGTGTGTGAGTCATTCAGAGTATGCAGGGGGCCTGCAGAGGGTGTGTATCGCTTCTACCAATCACAAGCAGCCCTGCACATTCCACACAATCAAAGCCTTAGCCCGACAAACAGGACAGAGGAAAGATACATTGATTTATTACAGAGACAGTGTAATTAGGAAGAGCTGCAGTAAGCCCCAGCACATTAGAACAGGCATAGGAACTCATAGGATAGAAGAACTAAGGCTGAAAAAATTGTTACAGAGTCTCTTTAAGGCCCATACACATGTCTGATTTTTTCGAACGACGGGTCGTTTGAACGTCCCGTCGCTGGCGGATCGCTCAAACTCAGTCTTATCACGCGAACGACAGTCTGTACACACCCGCGATTTGGCGGGCGAACGACTGAACGACGGGACGTTCAAACGACCCGTCGTTCGAAAAAAATCAGACATGTGTATGGGCCTTTAGGCAGCTTCAGCCTCTCCCAGTTTCCTCACTGCCAGCAAGGTGCAGTGGGGGCGAGGTAGATGATGATCAGAACATTTAAAGGACACCTGAACTGAGAAGTATATATAGCACAAGTCAAACATCTGATCTGAATGCTTGCTCAGGGTCCATGGCAAAAGTAGTAGAGGCAGAGCAGGATAGCCTAGCAACTGGTATTACTGGAATTAAATATGGCAGCTTTCACATCCCTCTTGCTTCAGTTGTCATTCAAATGACACCTGAACTAGGAGCGATATGGAGGCTACCATATTTATTTCCTTTTAAAGAATACCAGTTGCCTGGCTGTCCTGCTGTTCCTATGCATTGAATACTTTTAGCCATAGAGCCCGAACAAGCATGCAGATCAGATGTTTCAGACTAAAGTCTGACGTAATCTAGTTGGACTGCAGTTGCGAGCTGCATTCTTGTTTCCGGTGTGTGATCCAGATACTACTGAAAGGGAACCTAAACTGAGAAGGATATGGATTTCTCCTATTAAATAATACCAGTTTCCTGACTCTCTTGCCAATCCTGTGTTTCTAATTCTTTTATGCTGGGTACATACTGTTAGATCCGGCGGCTATCGACTCCCGACGCGTCCCCGCGGGCGCATCCTTATCTTCCGCTCGATTCCCTGCCCGCAGGTATCGAGCGGGGAATCGATCCGCGCGGTGATTGGACCTGTCAGATATTATCAATCGAGCCATCAGCGGCTCGATTGATAAGGCAGTGTCGACCCGTGTATGCCCAGCATTAGCCACAGTCCCTCAATAAGCATGCAGATCAGGTGCTCTGACTGAGGTCAGACTGGATTAGCTGTATGCTTGTTTTAGGTGTGAGATCCAGATACTACTGCAGCAAATTGACCAGCAGGAGAGTCGAGCAACTGGTATTGTTTAAAAGGAAACATCCATATCCCTCTCAGTTTAGGTTCCCTTGAAGCCAAAGGGTACAGAAGGACTGCCGGGCAACTGGTATGGTTTAAAAGGAAATAAATATGGCAGTACCCAAATACCTTAGTTCAGGTGTGCTGTAAAGCAAACCTGGGAGGTTTGCTACAGCCTTTTCCGGATACTTCCCTCAGGAGGGGTGAAGCCTCTGGATTCGTCAGAAGCTTCCACCTCTCCCTCAGCCAGCCCAATCCAGCAACGAGACCCCCAAATCGCGGCGCGAGCAAGCTGTATTTTTTGTTTCCTTTATTAAAAGAAGAGACATATGAAGGGAGGATTTTAAGTTTAGAGTTCTTCTTTAACCTCTGTAGAGAAGAGGTGCTGCAGAATAGGTTACCTAAAGGTAGCCATACACTACACATTTTTATTTCTGAATTAGACAAAAACATCTATCAGGGCAAAAACTTGTGTAAATTTATGTTTGCACCCAACATTACGGTCAAAATACAGAACTGCAATGTTAGGCCTTGGTGCTATTGATCCTAATGTCGATCACAGCCCCGATCTAAAACAAAGTTGAACAGTGTAAGGACGGATTTAGGTAGCAGGTAAAGCTGAACATACAGTTGTGTTCAAAATTATTCAACCCCCACTGAAATTGAGTGTTTTGGCCAGTTTGACATTGATCATTTCAGTCATCTTTTTTACAATTAAATCAAAGAGGCAGTTATAAGTCAGACAAATATAACATAACATTTATAATGAAATAACCACAAATGTCTTTTCTGTGCTCACATCATTATCAGTGTTATTCAACCCCCAAGTGACATTCATTCTTAGTACTTAGTACAACATCCTTTTCCAGTTATAACAGCTTTTAAACGTGAAGCATAGCTTGACACAAGTGTCTTGCAGCGATGCACGGGTATCTTAGCCAATTCTTCATGGGCAAAAGCTTCCAGTTCAGTCACATTCTAGTGTCGGGCATACACGGTGCGCGGATCGATTCCCGCCCAGCCCCGCGGGCGCTTCTTATCTGCCTCTCGTTTTTTTCTATTGTCCACCCGCGGGGATCAAGCGCAGAATCGATCCGCCGCGCTGATCGGACACGCCGGATATTATCAATTCGAGCCATCAGCGGCTCGATTGATAAGAAGAATCTGGGCCGTGTATGCCCAGCATTAGGCTTGCGCGTTGCAACTGCTTTCTTTAAGACCCACCAGAGGTTCTCAATCGGATTTAAGTCTGGTGACTGCGATGGCCACTCCAAAATGTTCCAGCCTTTAGTCTGCAACCATGCTCTAGTGGACTTGGAGGTATGTTTGGGATCGTTGTCCTGTTGAAAGGTCCAACGTCTCCCAAGCCTCAGGTTTGTGACGGACTGCATCACATTTTCTTCCAATATCTCCTGGTACTGAAGAGAATTCTTGGTACCTTGCACACGCTGAAGCTTCCCTGTACCTGCAGAAGCAAAACAGCCCCAAAGCAGGATTGACACCCCACCATGCTTCACAGCACTACTTTTGTGGTAGTGTCCTGTGGACTGATGAAACAAAATTAGAACTGTTTGGGTGTGATCAACGCTATGTTTGGAGGAGGAAGAACAAGGCCTATGAAGAAAAGAACACCTTGCCTACTGTGAAGCATGGCGGGGGGGTCAATCATGCTTTGGGGCTGTTTCGTTTCTGCAAGTACAGGGAAGCTTCAGCGTGTGCAAGGTACCATGAATTCTCTTCAGTACCAGGAGATATTGGAAGAAAATGTGATGCAGTCCGTCACAAACCTGAGGCTTGGGAGACGTTGGACCTTTCAACAGGACAATGATCCCAAACATACCTCCAAGTCCACTAGAGCAGGGTTGCAGATTAAAGGCTGGAACATTCTGGAGTGGCCATCACAGTCACAAGACTTAAATCCAATTGAGAACCTCTGGTGGGACTTAAAGAAAGCAGTTGCAGCGTTCAAGCCTAAGAATGTGACTGAACTGGAGGCTTTTTCCCATGAAGAATGGGCTAAGATACCCGTAGATCGCTGCAAGACACTTGTGTCAAGCTATGCTTCATGTTTAAAAGCTGTTATAACTGGAAAAGGATGTTGTACTAAGTACTAAGAATGAATGTCACTTGGGGGTTGAATAAAACGGATAATGATGTGAGCACAGAAAAGACATTTGTGGTTATTTCATTATGAATGTTATGTTATATTTGTCTGACTTACAAGTGCCTCTTTGATTTAATTGTTAACAAGATGACTGGAATGATCAAAATCAATGTCAAACTGGCCAAAACACTCAATTTCAGTGGGGGTTGAATAATTTTGAACACAACTGTACATGCCGAACCCAACATGGGGATGACACCAAGCCCCCTCAGCCAACCCACAATGCCTTGCCTAGTGACAGATGCCTGTGGTCCTGAGTGTAAACACACAGAAGTGATGATAAACACCACACAGTGGTGATCAAGACATGTGACACTAGCCCAATACTAAGCAAAATAAGCAGCAGTCACCAAAGCGAAGCATCTGGTCTATGGTACCTAACAAAGGAGGACTCAGACCTGAAATAGTTTAGAAGAGCTGGGCAATTGCTGCTTACAGATAACTGAAGTCAGACATGACTAGTGTGGAACAGAGATTTATTATTAGACTAGAAGAATTCTATCTACAGCGCAGAAGAAGGGGAATTCTGTGATATAGTTGGCCAGTCCTCAAAACCGAGGACATTTACTGTGACAAGTCAGTAAAAGCCTGGGAAGGTCCCTGGATATAAAAGGCAGTTGGCAAGCAAGGTACTAGAGAGTTAACACAAATAAAAAAAACAAAGCAGAGGGTTAAAATGAGCCGGCAATATTTGGACTGAGTAATAGGCTGGGGGGGGAGACGGGTCTGGCTGCTTCCCAGAGAGACAAGCTAAGAGCAGAATGCGTCTGACCTCCACACCCTGCCTGTCTCATTCATTGTTCCCTCCTCTCCCTGTCTACTGTATAGTCTCTTTCTTCATAAGCCAGACTAGTTACCACCACCCAATGCCTGCTGCACTTGGGCTTCAGTTCAAACTGTCACCCTTGACCACTAATTTTGCCCCCAAGAGAGACAAGACACTTTCTTCTCCATAAGACAGCCACCTCTGCCCCCTTCCAACTAACTTTGTCTCTAAGGTAGCCACCTCTGCCAACTAACTTTGCACCTAAAGTAGCCACCTCTGCCCTTTGCCAACTTCCTTTTCACTCAAAGTAACCACTTCTGGCCCTTGTCAACTACCTCTGCCTCAAAAGGTAGCCACCTCTGCCAACTACATATGCCCCTAAGGCAGACACCTCTGCCAACTTGAATATGCACCAAAGTTAGCCATCTCCACCAACTGAATATGCCCCTAAAATAGTAATCTCTGCCCCCTACCTCTGCTCTAAGGTAGCCACCACTGTCCCCTTGCCAAGTACTTCAGCCAATTGCAAAATTGCCAAAGTACGGCCATCAAACAGCACCAATTCCCTAAACCAACCACCCCTACCCCTCACCAACTACCTTTGTCCCCAGTACGACCACCCCTCACCAACTACCTCTGTCCCCAGTACAACCACCCTTTGCCAATTACCTCAGTCCCCAGTACAACCACCCTTTGCCAATTACCTCAGTCCCCAGTACAACCACCCTTTGCCAATTACCTCAGTTCCCAGTACAACCACCCTTTGCCAATTACCTCAGTTCCCAGTACAACCACCCTTTGCCAACTACCTCAGTCCCCAGTACGACCACCCTTTGCCGACTGCCACTGTCCACCAAACATTGCTCAAACGTCTCCCTCTGCCACTTTCTAAAAGTCATCTATAGAGTGTAGCGCTCACTCCTCTTTAGGGTTTATGTGTGGAAGTCAGTCAGCCATCTCTGCTCATC
The DNA here is from genome assembly GCF_040937935.1 of Hyperolius riggenbachi. Taxonomy (NCBI): domain Eukaryota; kingdom Metazoa; phylum Chordata; class Amphibia; order Anura; family Hyperoliidae; genus Hyperolius; species Hyperolius riggenbachi. Next base: position 229,855,608 of record NC_090653.1, on the reverse strand, counting down.
TCTCCCGGATTCCTGCGCTTTGCATCACTGAGTGCGGACAGCTTGTAGCAGCGATGGAAACTTTACAACTTTCCTCACATCTCCTATCTGTCCCACAGCCAGCTAGCCGGTCTCCACACAGCGCCGCTCCCGCCCTGAGGGCTCTCCCCGGCCGCAGCCTGACATGCTGCACACCCCGCACCGCGCTGCGGAAACTGCGAGACATACCTTGTGCAGGGAGCCTGTGTCTCCGTGTGATTCCAGCCTGTATGGCACACCCAGCAGTGGCTGCTCTCTCACCCTCTCCCTCTGCCTCCTCCCTCCGCAGTCACTCCCTCCAGCACTTCACCCCTCCCTGCTCTTCTATACAAACCATTTTCTATCTTTTATTTTCCCCTTAATCTTTGGCTCACCTTGGAGAGACACAGGAAAGGTCGTTTAACCTTGGAAGAGGAGCAGAGATTTGCCATTAACATGCTAGAGAGGTCAGACACTGGACAGGATCAGCACCAGAAAAACTTCTAGTCCAAATTAAAGGGTCAATTCACCCCAAAAGTGACATTTCAGTTACCGATTGAGGGTGGATCAGTACACAATACCTGTCCCCAAAAGGGAAAGAATCAGCAGTCAGTCAGTCAGCAGCTGCCAATCAATGTTTTGGAAGCTGGTTTATATACAATATACAATAATACAATACAATAACATTTCTATAGCGCTTTTCTCCCATAGGACTCAAGGGACTAGAGCTTTTTGTAGGGGTAAAGGCCAAAGCATGCCTGTGTTTTCTTTTTTTTTGGGGGGGGGGGGGGGGGGGGGGGGACTACAGTTGAGAAAAGCCTCTGAATGGTCCAGAGGGTTCCTAGATTCTCTTTGAGCTTCATAGGATGGTGGACCCCCTCTTTTTCTACTGACACTCACCATTTACGACTGCATTGGGACTGGCTGTGCGTGGCTAAGGTCTGCACCTGCCCGGTAGGAGAAAGGACGCTAGTCTACTTTAGGGGACCCAGCAGGAAACCTCATAGGGAAGTTCAGTTAACAGGATTGGGTGTACCTTCTCGAACCGCTAGGTTTCCAATAGGTTATGGTAAATTACGCCCACACTATTTGGCCAATTATTATTTATTTATAAAGCGCCAACATATTCCATGGCGCTGTATCACACGCTTTTTGCTGTAAGAGGTTGCAGTGATTGGAGAACTGTCCTCTATGAGGTTTCCTGATGGGCCCCCTAAGGCCGGCTTCACATTGCAGATTGCCGCAACGCCAAAAACAGGCCTTCAGGGATTACAGTGTTAGTACACGGTAATCCTTGTCTGGCATCCAGCCAAACAGGAAGTGATGCTCACTTCCTGTTTGGCAATCGATGACATGCGCAGAAGTATATTTCTAAAATACGCTTCCACGCATACTGAGATAATTGCGGTGGTTTTTTTAAAGTGCGTGCGTTACCATTGACTTACATGACTTCTGGCCTGACGCAGATCGCCACAGGAGCCGCATGATAACGTAGGTATTGGAATGCATTAGAAAAGAGACTTCCGGCACAAGGTACCGCAACGTGGGGAGTGTGAACTCCCCCATAGATTAACATTAGGCTGTGGTGGGGTGCGGTAAATTTACCACCATCTCAGTGGGAAGGGCTCTAACGTAGACTAGCGTCTAAGAAAGTGCTGGTGCATGGAAGAAAGAAGACGTGCATGTGGCTTTGTTCTATGGTAGTAGACATGTGTGGACCTTTCTCCCGCATGCCCAGCTCGGATCCCCTCGTAAACAGCGAGAGCACTGCCATGAGAAACAAGCTCTTGTTAATTACTTTCAGAGGGGCCCAGCTCTGGTACAGTGGGCTGCAGGAGGATCCAGGAAGCCTTTGGACTATCCAGATGCCACTTCTGAGGTAAGTATCTCATTTCACCCTCTTTTTTCCACGCTTCAGGTACACGCTAAAGACTGGTATACACTTTCAAACATGATTGCCCAATCACTGACCAATTTTACCACCTCTATGTAGTATGAAAGTCAATTGATATTGAATACTGTGCGCAGAATGTGTAAGTAAACCCTCGTACTACATGGAGGTGGTAAAATTGGTCAATGATTGGCCAGTCATAATTGAAAGTGTGTACCAGGCTGAAATTTTTCCCTGGATTAGTGGAGATTTCTTTTGCTAGCAGGCTCTAGGGATGGTGAATAAGATGCAAATAATTCTGACTTTGTGCAGGATTATGAAAATTGGTCCAATTTAAAGATGCATGCATTGGCATACGTGATTTGGATACGTTGGAATTATTTGCATTAATTGTTCGTCCCTAGCAGGGACTCGATCATTTATTTGAAACAAGATATACAGCAGATCAACGATGGGTTAAAAAAATAATAATATGCAAATTTCATTTCAGCCGGAAAGAGACGTTATATGAATGAGTCTAAGCCAGGTGCTGCATTTTATTTGCAAGCAAATGAATTGACCAGCACCTCCTGTTTTTGATCCATTGAGCAGACATTTGCATATCCATTACAGCTTGACACCTCTGCAGATATTAGATACAAACAGATGGCCACCGCCTGACACAATTGTTTCCTGTCATCTTGGGCAATAATTGCGTGTCTGTATGTTTCTCAGCCAGATGGACCGATACTGCCTAGAATAATGAGGATCCTTTAAGGATACCAGAGCTCAAAAACTTTGGAGAAACGGGGGGGTGGGGGGGGGGGGGGGGAGGAAGGACGGCTTATACTACCACCTGTCCTTATGCCCACCGCTTCACCATTGTCACCTAAAAGCCCCGCAGGATCGTATTCCGGCCGGCCGGGCTAAGTGTCCTACAGGGCGCGCCCGTGGCCGGGAGTTAATTGCGCACGACTCAGACCCAGACCAAAAGAGGATCCCAGGGGGGCTTCTGTTTGAGTTACGGGGGTGGGGGGGAGGGTGTGGGGGCAGGACAGGTGGTAGTATATGCCTGCACCCCTCGTTTCTCCAAAGTTTTTGAGCTCTGGTATCCTTTAAAGATGATGCTTCCTGAATAATCTGTATGCTGTTACCACTCCTCATGCCTATTGAAATAATAACATTTTTATAGTGCTCTTCTCCCTGAGGACGCAAAGCGCTGTGGCCCTGAGTTCTGCAATCTCAAAGGCTCGGGAAAAGAGGTGGATTTTTAGCCCAGAGAAGGAGCCTCTTGCACTGATTGTGGAAGTGAGTTCCATAGAGTAGGGGCTGCATAGGAAAAGACCTGGGCACCAAATGTTTTTAAGTGGATCCTGGGACAAACCAGATTCATCTAATGTCAGCAGGCAGAACTTAAAGATTCTCCATTCTGTTTCAAAATTTTTATTGAAAATTTTTCATTTAACATTGCATAAAGTTGGTGCAGGAAAGACCTGCTATCACAGTCAGGATACAGCATTGAGTAGCTATAATATAGCTGAGTTCCCAAAATTTCCATCTTCTGCTAAACTCATTTATTCTGGAGATATTGTCCTGACTCTATTCTGGAGAATGGGCCGAGGCCCCAACACAAAACACACAAAGCACATACAGGAACGGATGCAAAAGGAAAGAGCTAGAAGTGAAGAGAGTAGTAGAGGGGGAGGAGGGGGGGGGAGGGGTGAATGGGGAGGGGTTTGAGGAAAGATTCTCCATTCTACTGGCCACCACCAGTGAAGAGTTTGCTGTACTGGGGAGATGTGTAAACTGTGAAGGGCATTGGCTAGGAGTCTGGCTGCTGCAATCTGTACTAGTTGTAAGGTAGAACTTTATCCAGGGATCTGGGCAGCACAGTGGTGTAGTGGTTAGCTCTCTCAGCTTGCAGTGCTGGGTCCTCGGTTTGAATCCCAGCCAGGGCACTATCTGCATGGACTTTGTATGTTCTCCCTGAGCCTTTATGGGTTTCCTCCAGTTAACCCAGTTTCCTCCCACATCCCCAAAAACATATAAATAAATTGAGAAAAAGAGAGAACACCAAGAGCCCAATATAGTGTAGTATGTACTGGTAAGGTATAATTGATAGAGTAATAATATTAATTTAATACTCACAAACCAGGGTTACCAAGTAGGCAACCACTGTCAAAGCAGGTGGGGAGATTGTCCTGACCCCTCTGTGCACAGAGGCGCTCAGTGTTGATGATACTGGCAGATGCTGTTTACTCCTATCTGTTATTGCCTGATGAAGCGGGTTTGTATCCCGTGAAACGCGTTGCACTTTATTTGGAGTATCCAATAAAATTGTTTTGACTGAAAATCCACAGTCGTGTGTTCTGCTTGGAGGGGGTGAGTCCACCACTGCCTCCTCTATTACCAAGATGGGTTTTTAAGTTCTTTTAGTGTTTTTTATTCTATTGGCGCCTCTGTTATCCTATTATATAAATAAATTGGACTTAGACTATGTTTTGCTGGGAATACACGGGTCAATTCTGGCGCCCGATCAGTTTGCCCGCTCGATTCTCGTATCTTCCGTTCGTTTTTCTTATCTTTTTTCAATTCACTTCAATGACAAATCGAGCGGCAAAACGATCGAACGGTGATCGGACATGTCGAAAATTATCTATCTAACCATCTTATCAGCTCAGAATCGACCCATGAATTCCCAGCATTACATAGACTACACTACACTAGTCATATGGTAGGGATTAGATTGTTAACCCCCCCTGAGGGACAGTTAACAATCTAATCCCTACCAGTTAGCTCTGCCCACATCCTGTCACGGCCACACCCATTTTTTGCCATGGCACACCTCGCGCGCTGCCCTACTGTTCTGTTACGGCCCCCAGTCAAACTTGAGAACCCAATGTGCCCCTCAAGTCAAAAAGTTTTCCCACCCGTTTTAGGCTCATTGTATTGATTGTCTTCATTCAACAGCACTTTTTAAGGTGAGTACACATCTTTGACTGCTGTCGCCCGTCGAGGATCGTGACCTGATCCCTCAGACGACATCGCTGGGCCAGGATGTGCTGACGGAAAGTCAGCTGTGTAGTTTACAACGCATTCTGTTGCTATGCAGGGGGAGGAGGGAGAGGGACGATGGAGTGGTGCGTACGTGAGGACACATGGCGGGCGTGGGAGTGGCGTGCACAATTAAGTTGATCCGCAGTCCGCTCGCTTGTGAGGTGCCAGTTGGGGGTGCTGTACTCACGCCTATCAGCTGAGGTGGTCATTATCGGCAGATAATGCCGATAGCAGAGTTTTCCCCGAAGTAACTAGTGATTTGCAGAATGCTAATCAGATCTGGTAACTGCTGAAGAATTAACTGGCATCGGATTTATTAATCAGCTGTTGGTTATCTAATGATAATCCATATTTACAGTTCCACCTGTGACATTTTTCAGATCTTGTTGAACTGGAATTTGCAGGTGTTGATTTTTAAAAAAAATCATCCTTAGAAGCCATACGATCCTCCAGTCCCCCGATCCCCCGCCGCAGCTCACTTTCACTTTCTGCACCATCCACTGCACCTGCGCGCATCCTCGTACGCACTTCTGTCGCCGAGAAGTCGTGCTGTGACCCGGAACAGAAAGACTGCGGGACCTGTCTGCGCATGCGCAGGCCTACAGGCTTCTTCCCCCTCCCTCTGCCGCGTGTCATATTGCTGTTCACACGCGGAGGGGAGGAAGCAGAATGTAGGCCTGCGCATGCACAGAGAGTACCCACAGTCTTCTTGTTCCAGGTCACAGCGTGACCTTCTTTCAGAGTCGCCGATTACAATGTAATTCATAGCCGCCAGTCCAGGAGGAGTAGCACTTACATAAGGGGCTGGTGAGTGTATCCTTAATACCAAATAGACGTGGGTATGCTTAAATGCATAACCAAGATCTCTGCTCAGGATCCCTTTAACCCTATGCTTATGTAGGGGGCAGCTGCAAAGTATTTAGTGCTCTCCATACTTCACTATACAGATATATCTAATGAAAATGAATACAATGAGAATATATTTTGTTTTGCCGTATAGTGTTAATCTGAGCACTGACACACATGGAGTAAACATGCCCATGCTACAAAGAAAATGTTTTGCCGAACTGTAAATATACAGTATGGTCGATATTGATGTCTTCTTTAAAGGAAATACTCCCCCAAGTGGACATTTTCTTTAATAGCAGCTGAACTTGGCTGTCCTCTGTACGTCTCGCCTGTAAATGAACCACAAGTCACAATATGATATACCTGTGTGTGTATATATATTGGTTTGCAAAAGTATTCAGCCCCCCTTTCCACATTTTGTCATATTACTGCCACAAACATGAATCAGTTTTATTGGAATTCCACGTGAAAGACCAATGTAAAAGTGGTGTACACATGAGAAGTGGAACGAAAATCATACATGATTCCAAACATTTTTTACAAATAAATAACTACAAAGTGGGGTGTGCGTAATTATTCAGCCCCCTTTGGTCTGAGTGCACTCAGTTGCCCGTAGACATTGCCTGATGAGTGCTAATGACTAAATAGAGTGCACCTTTGTGTCATCTAATGTCAGTACAAATACAGCTGTTCTGTGATGGCCTCAGAGGTTGTCTAAGAGAATATTGGGAGCAACAACACCATGAAGTCCAAAGAACACACAAGACAGGTCAGGGATAAAGTTATTGAGAAATGTAAAGCAGGCTTAGGCTACAAAAAGATTTCCAAAGCCTTGAACATCCCCCGATGCACTGTTCAAGCGATCATTCAGAAATGGAAGGAGTATGGCACAACTGTAAACCTACCAAGACAAGGCCGTCCACCTAAACTCACAGGCCGGACAAGGAGAGCGCTGATCAGAAATGCAGTCAAGAGGCCCATGGTGACTCTGGAGGAGCTGCAGAGATTTACAGCTCGGGTGGGGGAATCTGTCCATAGGACAACTATTAGTCATGCACTGTACAAAGTTGGCCTTTATGGAAGAGTGGCAAGAAGAAAGCCATTGTTAACAGAAAAGCATAAGAAGTCCCGTTTGCAGTTTGCCACAAGCCATGTGGGGGACACAGCAGCCATGTAGAAGAAGGTGCTCTGGTCAGATGAGACCAAAATGAAACTTTTTGGCCAAAATGCAAAACGCTATGTGCGGTGGAAAACTAACACTGCACGTCATTCTGAACACACCATCCCCACTGTCAAATATGGTGGCAACAGCATCATGCTCTGGGGTTACTTCTCTTCAGCAGGGACAGGGAAGCTGGTCAAAATTGATGGGAAGATGGATGGAGCCAATTACAGGGCAATCTTGGAAGAAAACCTCTTGGAGTCTGCAAAAGACTTGAGACTGGGGTGGAGGTTCACCTTCCAGCAGGACAACGACCCTAAACATAAAGCCAGGGAAACAATGGAATGGTTTAAACACATCCATGTGTTAGAATAGCCCAGTCAAAGTCCAGATCTAAATGCAATTGAGAATCTGTGGCAGGATCTGAAAACTGCTGATTACAAATGCTGCCCATCTAATCAGACTGAGCTGGACCTGTTTTGCAAAGAAGAATGGGCAAGGATTTCAGTCTCTAGATGTGCAAAGCTGGTAGAGACATACCCTAAAAGACTGGCAGCTGTACTTGCAGCAAAAGGTGGTTCTACAAAGTATTGACTCAGGGGGCTGAATAATTACGCACACCCCACTTTGCAGTTATTTATTTATTTATTTTTAATGTTTGGAATCATGTATGATTTTCGTTCCACTTCCCACGTGTACACCACTTTGTATTGGTCTTTCATGTGGAATTCCAATAAAATTGATTCATGTTTGTGGCAGTGATATGATAAAATGTGGAAAACTTCAAAAACTTCAAATACTCTGTATACATACACACACACACACACACACACATGTGTATATATGTGTGTGTGTGTGTGCGTGTGTGTGTGTATGTATATATATATATATATATATATATATATATATATATATATATATATATATATATATATATATATATATATATATATATGTGTGTTTATTTATGTTTTCCTATCAACAGGTTGTGTTGTGACCCAGAAGGGTATGCTCTACACTATCCGGCAGTGTCTGGATAGTGTACTGTTTAAAGATACTCTGAAGTCTCATGAAAATCATCTTTTTATTTAAAAAATGTATTTAACATGCTAGCCCTACCTAAAACGCTGCATCCCCACAGCTGTAATCGAACTAAATCCCCCCCTAACTCCCCAGGGGCAATCCGGGCAGGGCTTCCATGAGAGGCAGAGCTATGAGCCGCAGCTCTGCCTCTCAGCACGTCTGTCAGCCCGGATCACCGCCTCTCCTGCGCCCCTCTCAGTCTTCCTTCACTGATAAGGGCGGGGGAGAGGCAGAGATCCACCTCTGATAGACGCAAATAGAGGCAGAGCTGCTAGTGAAAGCTCTGCCTCCAACAGCAGCAAAATCCACGCCCAAGAAAGTTGTGGATTTTGCGGGGGAGAGGGAGGGGGGGTTAGGGGGGATTTAGTTAGATTACAGCCACGTGGATGCGGCGTTTTAGGTAGGGCTAGCGTGTTAAACACATTTTTCAAATAAAAAGATGATTTTTATGACACTTCAGTGTCTCTTTAAGGCCTCTGCCTCTGACACAGGGTTGGAATCTCGGCTCTTCCTGTTCAGTAAGCCAGCACCTATTCAGTGAGGAAACCTTGGGCAAGACTAACACTGCTGCTGCCTATAGCAAGCGCTACTGGCTACACCTCTGGCGCTTTGAGTCCGCCAGTGCCTAGAGGTAACCCACGCAAACTTGGGAAGAGGCGAGCATACAAATAGCACCTTGGCTGGGATTCGAACCAGGGGCCCAGCACTGCAAGGTGAGAGCTGTGATTTGTAGTTACACCCCGATTGCAACCAGATTTTAACAGATCCGTTGCAGACTGACAAGGGGTCCTATTTATAAAATAGGACCCCTTCACTGTCAGTTTTCTGATGTGGTCAAATGAACAAAAAATGCCAGGTTTCTGCTGTAGTGGGTAGCATTAAAGTGAACCTAAAGTTAAAAAAATGCCAATTTACTTACCTGGGGCTTCTACCGGCCAATAACACACTATTTCTAACCTAAAGGAGGACCAAACCATTAAAATATAACTTTTATTGATGCGATTAAAAAGTTGTAGCCGCTGAGGGTAGTTAGTGAAATACTAATACTATCAAGGAGTTGGGCACAGGTAAGTACATAGATCCTCAGGCCTATATTGCTGTCTAGGCACACAGGGCCCAACCACCTCAACTGCTTGCTAACAGTAGTAGTTGGCTTACATATGAGGTAAATACCCTACCACCAACCCTACATGTTTCAATGGGGGGGGGGCTTCGTCAGGGGTATAAAGTGCTCAGTGACAAGGTGCCAGTGCTACATGCAAAGAGAACATTAAATATACATTTCAAATATGATAAAGAACAAACAGCTGTGTTGAGGGGTGGGTGTGTGTCAGGGCTCAGTGCCCGCCCACTGCCCTCCAGGCAATTGGTGAACTTACCAACCTGCTACTGTATTAGTGTATTACATCCCTTTGATTTCTAAATTGTATAGGGCTTGTTGGGTAGATGGTATACAGAACCCCCATAGTGGGGCAGCGAGCGGTTAACTCCAAAAGTTTTACTTAGCTTCTTCCAACCCCCTAAAGTCCTCCTGGTCCCTCGCCTTCATCCCGTGCTCAGCCGTTCCTCTGCTGTCCTCCTCCATAATCTGGTAGACTGACTAGTCAGTCAGCCACTGCACATGGGCAGCAATGGCTGCAAGTGTCCTCTATTGCGGTCCCACAGCCGGGAGCATTCTGTGCAAGCGCAGCAGCAATTTTTGCTTGCTGCACAAGCGCAGAGTGCTCCAGGCCATGGAAACGCGATAGAGGATGCGCGCAGGACGGGGCCGCACATCCAACATTGGAGGAAGACACTGGAGGAATGGCGGATAAAGGCGAGGGACCTGGAAGACTTTAGGGGGCTGGAAGAAGTTCCAGGTAAGTAAATGGCAGGTTTTCTTTACAGGGTATCGGAAGTGAAAATAAACTTGTGATATAATGACTTGTATGTGCAGTATAGCTAAGAAATAGGACATTAGCAGCACAAATATGAATCTAATATTGTTTCCAGTACAGGAAAAGTTAAGAAACTTCACTTGTTATCTATGCAAAGGAGCTTCTCTGAGCTCTCCACTAATTAGTCAGAAAGCAGTGCTATTATCTGAGCACTTATACATGAAAGAAACAGTGAAAGACAACTTCAGAGAAGATTTTACTTCAGGGAAATTCAAAGGGTGATTAGCTCTGCTCTGTTTCATAGTTTAAATGCAGAGTATAGTTTGTAAACTGTGAATATTAGAGATTGATGAAAAGTCATAAAAAATGAAAAGCTGTAACTGAAAATAAAAATATGAGACTCTTTTCTTTGCTACTAATGTTCTATGAATTATCCGTACTACACATACAAGTCATTATAGCATAAGTTTATTTCCGCTTCAGTATCACTTTGTAAAACACGAACCACAAAAGAAACAGTATAAATGCCATTCACTTTCAGAATCAGAAGTCTTGCCAGGAACTTTGTGCTGTGAATTATTCAATCTACTTTGTAAATAGCTCGCTCTGAAAAAGCATGTGTATGTGTAATGCCTATGAAATGTTTCAGCATTTTCTAGCCCTGTAGCAATCAGGCTGTTTGAATGGGATTCAATTGTTTGGCAATTTGAGATCACTCACAACAGAGCCATTTTAATTATCATTTGTCTTCTGTGTTTGCAGCACAATTAATAGCTCAACCCACATTGTTTTTACAATAGAATCCATAATCCATGAATGATTTCAGGGCTGGAGGGTGGGGTCACACTGCAGAAACCAGTCCAGGAACATGTACAGAGCAGGAAGAGGGAGAATGTGAAGAATGAAGTCAGGTGGGGATAGGAACTCATAGCACCAAGTCTGACAAGGTTGTGTGACATCACAGCCTTGACCAGCCACTTGTAACAATGCAACGCTGAGATAAGGACACAATGCACAGGAAGATAACTGAGAGGTATCACAGAAGTGAAGATTAGAAGGAGTCAGCACAGAGTATACAACAAGATAACCCTGACATAAAGCACACACACATAGCTGATTGCTAACAACTCACTAGATATAGCAAAGAGAAAGTACCTTGTACTTTCAAGGACCACTCATAGGCAATACAGGACCACCCATAAAGCATGCATAAAGGTGCCCATAGACCAGGGGTCAGGAACCTTTTTGGCTAAAGGCCCGTATACACGCACTACAAAAGGAAACGACGGGTCCGCCGGACCCTCCCGCTGGGCGGTCTTTAGCCGACAGTATGCGCGTGAGTACACGCTGTACAATCCGCTCAGCGTTCAGAAACAGCCTTATCAGTCCGCCGACCCCGCGTACACACGCGCCTACTGTCGGCTAAAGACTGCCCAGCGGGAGGATCCGGCGGACCCGTCGTTTCCTTTTGTAGTGCGTGTGTACGCACCTTAAGAGAGCCATAAATGCCACATATTATAAAATGTAATACCGAGAGAGCCATACAATATGTTTCAATCTGGGACAGTAAGGTTCACGTCCCTGTTGCCATGGTGATGTGTATACAGTTGATCCGCTGGGCAGTGGAATTGTCAGAAATGTCTTCAGTTTCTCTTGGGTTTCAGCAACATCAGCAATTTCCCCGAGAGCCAGACAGGAGAAATACTGACTAACAGCTTGTACAATTAGCTAGCTGACTTGGAGGTTGATTCACTTTGTAGGACGAGATCCCTGCACTTTGGCCCAATAGTCTGCCTGTTAAGTGACAGGCAGCCTATTGGGCCAATCAAAGTATGGGGATCTCGTTCTACAAATTAACTGGACCTGACAGGGTCCAGAGTAAGACAACTGGAGCAGCTGTTCGTTTTGGGGTAGTGCGAGTAAGTTAGTAGTGCATAGAGTTGGGCCGAACCTCCGATTTTAGGTTCGCGAACCGGGTTCGCGAACTTCCGCGGAAGGTTCGGTTCGCGTTAAAGTTTGCGAACCGCAATAGACTTCAATGGGGATGCGAACTTTGAAAAAAAAAATTATGCTGGCCACAAAAGTGATGGAAAAGATGTTCCAAGGGGTCTAACACCTGGAGGGGGGCATGGCGGAGTGGGATACACGCCAAAAGTCCCCGGGAAAAATCTGGATTTGACGCAAAGCAGCGTTTTAAGGGCAGAAATCATATTGAATGCTAAATGACAGGCCTAAAGTGCTTTAAAATATCTTGCATGTGTATACATCAATCAGGTAGTGTAATTAAGGTACTGCTTCACACTGACACACCAAACTGTTCACTGAACAGAACAGGTATGCAGTGGCGGGTTCACTGAACAGAACAGGTATACAGTGGCGGGTTCACTGAACAGAACAGGTATGCAGTGGCGGGTTCACTGAACAGAACAGGTATACAGTGGCGGGTTCACTGAACAGAACAGGTATGCAGTGGCGGGTTCACTGAACAGAACAGGTATACAGTGGTGGGTTCACTGAACAGAACAGGTATGCAGTGGCGGGTTCACTGAACAGAACAGGTATACAGTGGCGGGTTCACTGAACAGTACAGGTATGCAGTGGCAGGTTCACTGAACAGGTATGCAGTGGTGGGTTCACAGTACAGGTATGCAGTGGTGGGTTCACAGAACAGGTATGCAGTGGTGGGTTCACAGTACAGGTATGCAGTGGTGGGTTCACAGAACAGGTATGCAGTGGTGGGTTCACAGAACAGGTATGCAGTGGTGGGTTCACAGAACAGGTATGCAGTGGTGGGTTCACAGAACAGGTATGCAGTGGTGGGTTCACAGAACGGGTATGCAGTGGCGGGTTCACTGAACAGGTATGCAGTGGTGGGTTCACAGAACAGGTATGCAGTGGTGGGTTCACAGAACAGGTATGCAGTGGTGGGTTCACTGAACAGGTATGCAGTGGTGGGTTCACAGTACAGGTATGCAGTGGTGGGTTCACAGAACAGGTATGCAGTGGTGGGTTCACAGAACAGGTATGCAGCCAGGGACAAGCTAAGACTAACTAATCTTTCCCTATGAGAGAGAGTGTGCAGCAGCTCGCCCTACTCTAACTAATGCAGGCACACGAGTGACCGTAATGGTCGCCGCTGCCTGCCTTTTAGTAGGGGGGGAGTGGCTCCAGGGGCTTGTGTAGCCTAATTGGCTACACTGGGCCTGCTGACTGTGATGGAGAGGGTCAAAGTTGACCCTCCATGGTGCATTATGGGGCGAACCGAACTTCCGCAAAGGTTCGCCTGCGGGACGTGAACGCGAACCACGGAAGTTCGCACGGAACCGTTCGCAGGCGAACCGTTCGGCCCAACTCTAGTAGTGCATGCTACAGCAGTAGCGTGCACTACTTTGAAAATTTTACTTGCGCTGCTTGAGCAGTGTAGCTTAATGGATCAACCCCTACTGATTTGTCTTGTGAGCCAGATGTAGCCATCAAAAGAGTACATCTGGCTCCAGAGCCATAGGTTCCCTACCCCTGCCATAGACCTAAAGATTATGGGCAGATTCGACAAAGAGACACATTTATCTCTAATCGTATCTGATTAGAGATACATTTGTCTCGTGTCAATTCTGCCCATACACTACAGGCCGATTCCCGTCCGATTTCAGCATGAAATCTTCAGGAAATCGCCTGAGTCTGCCACGTCCGCAGCGCCGCTGCCCCCAAAATATGCCCTCCGTGTGCATTTATACATTACCTGTGCTGGTGCAGCCTCCGTGCGGTGTCCAGAATCCTCCAGGCGGCTATCCGTACACGTTACAGGTACATACCGCCTGACGTCAGACGCTAGGAGCCAGTAGCGTGTATGGATAGCCTCCCGGGGGTTATGGGACACCGCGCGGAGGCTGCAATAGGACAGGCAATGTATAAATGCACACGGGGGCACATTTATACATTGTGGTGGGGGTTTCATCATCTCGTCGTTCGCTCGGAAATCGCCACCACACACCCGACCAAGCCTGACATCTTCCAGCATGCGCGATAGACAAAGCAACCAATTTCTGTCCCAAAATTGGTCGCTTTGTCGGTCGGGCATGTACTTGGGGGCAACGATTTTCATCCAATTCGATTATAATAATCAAATTGGATGGTCGATTGGCCGCCAAGTCGCCTGATGTATGGCCACCTTTAGGGCCGGTTCACACTTGCTTAAAAAACGTACCCGTTCGGGACATTTTTTAAAGCTCCGCTTACACGCAGGAAGCGGAACCTATGTTAAAAATATGATTTGCCTCCACTTGTTACAAAACACGAATCCATTTGCTACGGAACACAGAGACACAACTTTTCCCACACCGGACTCTGAAAATGTGTCCATTGAAAGCCCATGAGAACAGACACGGACATAGAGCCTTCCTGGTCATCTCCCCATGCCCTTTGTTCTCCCGCTGTCCCCTGATCAAATTTGGCGCCCTTGGGAGTCCTCGGAAAGCTTCGGAGCACTCATGTCCCCCAGTGCATCCGAAGATGGGAGCATCCGTACTTTGCATGCGGGAGCCTGGACTTGAGGTCACAGCCACAGACTTATTTGACCTGCAGGTCGAATAACTTTAATGAGGGGACAACGTTGGAACCACAGCACAGAGAGAAGATTGGGAAGGCTCTATGGGCTGCAGAGCCTTCCTTCCCCGTAGGTAAGTATGTTTTTTTTTAGGTCACATCAGGGCTGTTTTAAAGGATGTGTATGCATATGTCTTACTTTTCTCTTATGTTCCTCCTGCTTAGAGCTCTAGTTGATTGCAAAAGGCTAGGTACTCTACTGCAGGGGGATATTTCCAATAGTGCGATACAAACGCACCATAATTGCGCCGGTCACCTAATGGATCTCACAAACTTTGTGGTGGATTCACCGTAATGGAAAATGGGAGAAAAGATTCTCAGTGGAAAACGGCCCTTACCGTAGGTAGTAAAGATCTGCGTTGCGTAATATGTTGGCGTTTTATAAATACAATAAATAAATAAATAATCTTTGGACTAGTCCATCTCCTCATGGGGGTCTCTCAAGGTTTTCTTTATTTTAAAAGTTGAAAGGCTAGCCGACTTACTTATATAGCTCCTTTCCATGGACTGCTTTTGTAAAGAATAAGGGCCCTTTTCCACTAGCTAGCGCTTGCGCTAAACGCTAGTGATTGCGATTCAGCAAGTCCCAAATTTTCTTCTGCGTTTGCGATCGCAATTTTGCTGTGCAATGCACTGCATAGCAAAATCGCTGTAAAAATCGCTCCAAAGCACGATCACGCTTTAGTAAAAATCGAATCGCGGTAGTGGAAAAGACCTACTGCGATTCCTATGTTATTTAGCAAACCCTAGTGATTCAAAAATCGATAGCGGTTTGCGATTTTGCGATTCAGCATCCCAATCGCCGCTAGTGGCAAAGGGGCTCCCTGGGCTATAAAGACATGTTGCTTGGCTATAACTGGGCAGAGTGTGCCATTTAATTAAGGGGGGAGAAGGGACTTCTGGAAGATGGGGTAAGTACAGTGGCATAGCAATAGGGGGTGCAGAGGTAGCAACTACACCGGGGCCCGAGGAGCCCTCCCTCAACCACAGCATTAGCTATTTATTGGTCCTGTGCTGGTAAAAATCACTTCTATGGCACTGGCATATCTTTTGCAAACTACTGTTGAAGCACCGACCATTTCTTCCTATGGGAATCGGGAATCTAAATATGACAGAACATGCCGCTTGGCAGGGAGCACAGGAATCACGTTTGTACCGTTATCGTTTGTTAACTGTCACCTGAAACAACCACAAAAGATGCTTTCAGGCAATACATCTATTACATAAATACACGATGCACCAAAAATGATTTCACTCAATATGGCGAGTTAGTATCACGTGACCCTCAAAGTGTTTCAGCCGTCTTTTAACCCTGTAAGAAATCTGTCTGTAAAAGCCATTGTTTATTTTGAAGGCCAGTCAGCTTCTGCTGGAAAAAAATCTACCGGTCACGCCATCGGCTTTTACCAACAGAGAACTGGATCTCCTCCAGATAAAATACATTGGGGCCTGTGTGTTGAACAGATGACACCCATTGGCCTCTGGACAAAGTATCTGCTGAGGAAGAAAAGGGATAAAACGTGTCACTGCTCGAAACTGAAAAGCAGAGGCAATTTGCTGAGTTGTGTCATCGCTGCTACTGAGCTGGTGTGATGCTAAAAGCCACTCACAAAACATATGGAGCAGCCTGTGTAAATATGTCGGAACACAGAAATAACGTTCACCAACTACCGCTGTAAGAAGATCAACCTGTACTTCGCATGATGAGCACATCTCTAAAATATTTTTACTCACACTATGGGTCTAATGTGGAAAACTGTGTTAAAGGGAACCTGAGGTGAGAGGGATTTGGAGGTTGACATGCTTGTATCCTTTTAAATAATGCATACTACCTGGCTGTCCTGCTGATCCTCTGCCTCTAATATCTTAAGACCTAGACCCTGAACAAGCATGCAGATCAGATGTCTAATGACAAATCACACAAGAGTAGCTGCATGCTTGTTTCAGGTGTGTGATTTAGACCCTACTGACCAGAGGGGTCAACAGGATATCCAGGCAACTGGTATTATTGAAAAGGAAATAAATATGGCAGCTTCCATAGGGCTCCCACCTTGGGTTCCTTTTAAAATTGCCATGTGAAGGGAATGCATGGCAATTTTACCATTAATAGAGCTGTGGGAGCACTGCCTGTCAACCCATTAGCGGCATGCGTCTTACCGTGGTAACATGTACGTTGCTATGGTTAAGGCATTATGTCACACATTATTACCATAGCAATGGGCATGTTAACCCAGGAACACACGTGGCTGTAATGGGTTAATGGGCAGTGCTCCCCCAGCGCTAGTAACAGTGATTGCCATGCGCTCCCTGATCACGGCGACTTTTATCGCGGTTTACTGTATCACACACCATAAGAGTTGGCAATAGTTGGTCTAGATTGAAAAACTGATCAAAATGATTGGATTGGCTATTGATCGAGAGTGATTTTTTTTTGGGATGAGAAAGTAAATATCAATTGGTTCTACACATAACACTGTTTGTGGTCAGTTGACATATAGCTAAAAATCCAACACAATTTGCTGGGAACAAAAACCGGGATGGGAGAACTATTATTACTCATGGACATTGGCTTTGCATTCCCATCTAATTGTTTCCCAATTCGGAAATCGGTAGGCCAAAATCTATGTACATGCTCTGATGAAATGATTGTTACTGATCATTTCAGCCTGACAATAGCGTCTGATGCTTAGAGAGAGGAACCTCCGGCGCATGGAACGCATGGAGGTATGTCTGTATTTCTTGCCCGCCGCTTCTACAATCTATTAATTCTGCAGGGGAGCACTGAGGAGAGAGCCCAAGGTGAGGGAGGGGGAAGTGGCCGATGTAGGTGGCCAACGCTCTCCCCTCAAAAATAGCCCTAGGCAGGCCCCAGAGGGCACCCCCCGCAGCTGCATGGCTTACAGCCCCTATTGTTACGCTACTGGTATTTGGAGGCATTTATGCAAATGTGCATAATTATTGCTAATGTAGAGGGACCGGAGGAGACCGGAGGAGAAATAAAACATTTGGCTGAACATTGGGTTTAAATATAACTGCAGTATTATTGGGTCATTCGGGTTGAAAATAGAACCCTTTGATAACAGTACAGTTAAAAGACTATGTAAGTGTCCAAGACAATCCCTCCTTTAGATACTCTGACAAATGAGTAGCTGCAAGTGATCCCAGGCCCTTTGGCCCAGCGTTGGATATTTGATAGTGTGGATCATCGTCTGAGATTTAGTCATTTTGCTGCTTGGAAACTTAGCATAATGAAGCAGTGTTTCCATGCGGATCTCCTTAGTGTTTTTCACTGCTTGTGCTGTTGTCTTGCTGCGACGGCAGAGCATGTGGTTTCAGCGACGTTTTTGCTAAAAATAAATTGCTGTTTTTTGGATGTAGGCAGAGCACGCTGCTAGTTTACCTTATTTAGAAGCATGTTTTTGGGTGAAAATGATCCAAATTCCCCTGCTGCAAAACATGCTGGCGCTGACTCCATTGAGTTGTCACTTGGATTCTACTGGAATGAAGAATTCCCTGACTAATGAGATTATTCTAATGCTAGAGGCAGCGACTCAACGCAGCAATCCATCACTCACTCCCCGATCAATAGAGACCAGTGTGCCAAATTGCTCATTTCATTTTGATCACATAAGAGTAGTTATATTGCATCCTTCCCATCATACTGTCTGTGAGGTCCAAGCAATTGTTCTTGTCTCACATAATCCCTCCCCTAGTGTCCCTGTGAGATGATACACGAAGACAATACAAACTGTTCCTTTGTCTACTACAACACCACAAAACAAAAACTTTTTTTTTACAGGGCTGGGGTTAAAAATGTGTTACAAAATGTGTTACAATGAAGCAGGTTGTTTTGGCGCACGGTGCACAGAGCTGAAACTAGGTGCTGCCATAGCAGTAATGTTATACTGCATGGGGCGTGTAAAGGTAAGTCGGGGTTCTGGGGATCGCCGGACCCCAAATTGCTCCTCCCTCCGAGTTGCTTCAACTCGGAGGGGGAAGAGTATTTAATGCCGCTGGGGATTTGAGCTGGCTTAGTTGAAGGGTGGGGCTTAATCAGGCGCATGGCGCTCCCCAGGACCAATTGCTCTCCAGGCAGTGGCCTGGAATGCCTATGCCTAAAAACTCCCCTGCTCATATGTGTGAATGTTCAGGACTATCTCAGCTAATAAACTAGGGTATGAACCAGGTCCGGATTTATGAGTACATCTGTTCCGACCGCGTGTAATGTGAGTTCCAGCTAGAAGCCGAAACACGGCTCTCCTTGTGCTAGGTAATCTACAGGAATATATCAGATATATTCCTCTACCAATCACCTAATTTATTCCTTTGGCTGCGTAATTTGGGGTCGCCTATTGCCCACACCCAAATTACGGTGATTTTATTGTAATGTGGGCTGTGCTGCTATAGCCGTAATTAATATTACAGCCTATGGCGGCGCCCAAATCTTGCACCGAGCATATGCCGAAATGACCTGTTTCATGGATTTACACATCAGAAGATTGAAGGCACAGAGGTTCTGGTGCCCTACTTTTTCCCATTACTTTAGGTTTCCTTTAATGCAATGTGATATAAGGAAAAATGTACAGGAATTTGGTGTGTGGCCTGTGTTGAGAGGCGGAGTAGAATGGGAAAAAGTTGAAATTTAAATACCTGGCCTTGGCTATGCAGTCGGGGGTCGCAACAGCACAACGGAGCAGGAGCGCAGTAAGGGACTTAAAAGGCTGGGGGCTGAAACTCCAGGTAAGTAAATCTCAACCTTTTTTTCTCACTTAAGGGCCCCTTTAAAAGCTCACTATTGATTATAGCTTTCCCTTGATGGTGTTAGTGGCCCCCTCCCCGCCCCCATATAGATTCCCTGGTGGCCAGGACATAGGGGAGGGGGGCTGCCATGGGACTTCTGCTGCCTGGCTTCATCTGTACATATGACACCTGTAGGCTTGAGCCTACATTGCCTAGTGCAAATCCGACCCTGGACAGATGTCCCACAACCACAAGATTATATAAAGCCACTCTATCCTGCGCCCATCATCTGTCCTCCCCTCCCCATAGCAAAAGTATGTTGAAGGATGTGTCTTCATTGTCAGGATCACACAAGGACCTTACCCCGAGCCGGTGGTTTAATGTCCTTGTCATCTTCCGGGGATCCGCAGTCTGGATGGGCCTTATCGATGCGAGACGCATGGTACCTCATGTCTCATCAGGAGTCAGCACTTCCGGGTGGTCCGTGTGAAGGAACGCGTACAGACGCGTCATCATGGAGGTTGCCAATGACGGGAATGGCGGAAGTACAAGCCGCGGCTGTGGGCAAACGTAGTACGCATGCGTCATTCCTGTCGGACAAAAGTACGCATGCGGCAGATGGCAGTACGCATGCGCTGATCTTGGCAGATGTCAGTACGCATGCGTGGCGCGTAATTCAATTGGAAGGCCAGCCCTCCTCCAGTATAAAAGGCGGTGACTCACAGCACTCCACGCTGATTGCTCTGTCAGCTAGTGTGTGAGATAGCCCGAAGCTCTGCTCGTTTTCCTGACTGATCCTTGATACCGACCCGGCTTGTTCCTAGACTACTCTTGATCTGATCTACCTGGCTTTTGACCCTTGGCTCGTCTCTGATTCTCCTGGATTGCTGCCTGCCCTGACCTCAGCTTGTTACCGGATCTGAACCTCTGCTGCCTGCCCTGACCTCAGCTTGTTACCAGATCTGAACCTCTGCTGCCTGCCCTGACCTCAGCTTGTTACCGGATCTGAACCTCTGCTGCCTGCCCTGACCTCAGCTTGTTACCAGATCTGAACCTCTGCTGCCTGCCCTGACCTCAGCTATTATCTGGACCTGGGTTCCTCTGCCACAGTAATCCGGACCTCTATTCTTTCAGCACTACCGGATCTCCCTCCAGTTATTCAGCCTCCACATTGAGGTGTCATCTGTTCTCCTGAGCACTGTTGGAGTCCTTCCTGGGTGCAAACTGGTGGGCACTAGGCAGCTAAAGTAGTCCGTAGCCCACTAGGGGTTGCGGCCCATCACCCCCTCCTGGGGTGCTCTGGTGAAGACCCGTGGTCACTTAGACTCTGCACTCGGGAGACTCTCGCCTCAGTGGAATGGTCAACGGTGCACTATCATAACAGAAGGAATCAGCCATAATGGACGCCTCTGGAGGAATTTCCCCAATGGATCAGCTATGTCAACAAATTGCTAACTTAACAATCTCAGTTCAGAAGATGGAGCAAGGATATCAACAACTGCAAGCTCAAGTACAAGGTCTTGCAGTCAACCCTGCGCCAGCTCAGCCCACTGCTCCAAACATCACTCTGACTACTCCAGCTCCCGGAACCCAAACTACTGTTGCCAGATCGTTTCTCTGGAGATAGGAACAAATTCCGTTTATTCAAGAGTGCCTGTCAACTGTTCTTTTCTTTGCAACCCAGAACCTATTCCTCAGAAGCCGCTCAAGTTGGGGTGATCATATCTCTTCTGCAAGGAGAACCTCAAGCCTGGGCTCTGCGGATGATGGAGCAGGGTCATGACTCAGTTAAGACTGTTCAAGCTCTCTTTGATGCTGTAGCAGAACTTTATGATGATCCGGGTCGGGCAGCTTCCGCCGAAGCAGCACTCCAAGCTCTACGTCAGGGTAGACGCCCGGTAGAGGAATACGTGTCTCACTTCAGACGGTGGGAGGCCGATACTCAGTGGAACGACGCGGCTCTAAGGTTCCAGTTCCGCAAAGGTTTATCAGACCAATTAAAAGACGCGATAGCTCGAGTTGGCGTCCCTGCAACTCTTAAAGATCTGATTGCCCAGTCGATACAGATTGATAGACGACTACGAGAGAGAAGATTGGAAAAGACTGGAGTCACTGTTCCCGTTGGACCTTATTCTCCTTCCGGCCAAGTTCCTTCAGTTCCTTCCGGAGTTACTGCCAGCACTGGGGATTATACAGAACCTATGCAAATAGGCTTGGCCAGACCATCTCTCTCCGCTGAAGAACGACAACGTCGGATTACTTCCCGCCTCTGTCTCTACTGCGGAGCTTCTGGACATTTTAGACAAACTTGTCCCATAAGACCCTCGGGTAAGACTTCATTACTGGAACCGGGACAGGAGTTCTCAGGGATTCCTTCGTTCACTCATGTACCTCTGTTTTTGTCTCTTCAGGGCCCAGAAGGAATCAACGAGATTAAGGCCATCCTAGATTCTGGGGCGTGTTCCTGCTTCATAGACTCATCCCTCGCCCAGAAACTTAATCTCCCTCTCCGAGACAAAGAACAAGCTCTTCCCATCCAGTTAGCAGATGGCTCTCCCATCAATTCGGGTCCCATCACTCGAGAGACCATGCCTCTTCTGGTCACGACCAACAATCATCATCAGGAATATATATGCTTTAACCTGATCTGCTCTCCTTTATTTCCAATTATTTTGGGAATGCCATGGTTACAAACCCATAACCCTAAAATTGACTGGACTAATCAGGGCGTCTCCTTTGAATCTGATTATTGTAGAACTCATTGCTTCCCTTCCTGTGGACCAATACTCTGTCTAGAGGCCAAGAAACAAAGTTTAATACCTACTATGTATCACGAATCCCTGGATGTCTTCGACAAGAAAGGCGCTGATAAGTTACCACCTCACCGTATTTATGACTGTCCAATCGAACTTCGACCAGGAGCAGAAATTCCTTTTGGCCACCTCTACTCTCTATCTGAACCTGAACTTTTCACTCTCAAAGATTATATTGATGAAAATTTGAAAAAAGGATTCATTCGACCTTCCACCTCTTCAGCTGGTGCAGGAATATTTTTTGTGGAAAAAAAAGATGGATCTTTAAGGCCTTGCATTGATTATCTAGAACTTAATAAAGTTACTGTTAAAAACCGGTACCCTCTACCACTAATCACCGATCTATTTATTTCAGAGATTACGATCTGCCAAGATTTTTTCAAAACTCGACTTAAGAGGGGCTTACAACCTAGTACGGATAAGAGAGGGGGATGAATGGAAAACTGCCTTCCGTTACCGTTTCGGCCACTACGAATACTTGGTGATGCCATTCGGTCTATGCAATGCACCGGCAACCTTCCAACACTTCGTTAATGATATCTTCTGAGACTTCCTAGATGTGTTTATGGTGGTATACTTGGATGACATCCTTGTGTTCTTATCATCTCTGGAGGAACATCAGGGTCATGTAAAGAGAATATTAGGTAGGCTCAGAGTTCATGGATTGTATGCAAAACCGGAAAAATGTGAATTCCATAAAGAAGAAATTCAATTTCTGGGTCTTCAGATCTCTCCTCGAGGGATCTCCATGGATCAGAAAAAGGTTTCAGCAATCCTTGACTGGCCGGTTCCTGTTGATAAGTAGGGAGTGCAAAGATGTTTAGGGTTTGCCAATTTTTATCGCAAGTTTATAAAAAAAAATTCCTCAGTAGTTCTTCCAATCACCCAATTAACTAAGCAGAATCAAACTTTTCAGTAGAACCAGGAAGCACAATCTGCCTTTGACAAATTGAAACAGCTGTTTACATCTGCTCCCATTCTTCACCATGCTGACCCATCACTACCCTTTGTTGTTGAAGTCGATGCCTCCGCCTTCGCCATAGGAGCCATTATTTCTCAATGTTTTGGTCCCAAAAGACTGTTACATCCTATTGCTTTCTTTTCAAGAAAACTCAGCCCAGCGGAAAAGAATTGCGACTTTGGGGATAAAGAATTACTGGCCATTGAATCAGCTTTGGAAGAATGGAGATATCTACTAGAAGGAGCACAAAAAAACAATTTTAATATTCACAGATGATAAAAATCTTGAATATCTCAGAACAGCCAAGAGACTTAAGCCTCAACAAGCCAGGTGGGCGCTATTCTTTTCTCGTTTTGAATTCCATGTGACTTATCGACCAGGTTCAAAGAATAGCAAGCCTGACGCCTTGTCTAGAATGTTCCCCGACGACATAGAGGGAGGTTCATGTGAATCACCTGACACCATTCTTTCTAACCGCAACTTCCTTCTTCTTCTCCATTAGCTGAAATAACAACTTCAACAAGCATTGTAACAAGTGTTACCTACAGATATGAAGGCTCAACTAACTTATAAGGATGGAATCTTTTATAAAGATGAGAAGATCTTTGCACCTGAGAACCTTCGCACCACTGTTCTTCAATGGAATCACGACTATAAGTTGGCAGGACACTATAAATTTAAAAAAACACTGGATCTCCTCCAAAGAAAATTTTGGTGGCCGGAAATGTCAAAAGATTGTAAACAATTTGTAGAATCATGCTTGGTCTGTGCACGATCTAAAACACCAAGGGTACGACCCTGGGGACTACTTTCTCCACTCCCTATACCCTCCCGCCCTTGGGAAATGATCTCCTTGGACTTTATAGTCGAACTTCCCCCCTCTCAGGAGTTCACTACAATTCTGGTTGTGGTAGACAGATTCTCAAAAATGGTGCATTTCATTCCCTTGAAGAAACTTCCTTCTGCAACTCTTACCGCCCAGACTTTCTTGCAGGAAATAGTCAAATTACACAGATTGCCTTCTGACATTGTCTCGGATAGAGGTGTTTAATTTACGTCCAAATTTTGGAAAGAACTCTGTTCTCAATTAGGAATTCAGGTGTCATTATCCTCAGGTTATCACCCCGAATCCAATGGGCAGACTGAGAGGTTCAACCAGGTACTGGAACAATATCTTAGATGTTTTTCCTCGGCTACTCAAGATGACTGGGTTTCGCTTTTATCAATGGCTGAGTTTTCCTTCAACAATACTGTGCATTCATCGACGAAGCAAACTCCATTATTTCTAAACTATGGCTTCCATCATACGAGTATTCTGGGAGGACTGGGAGAGATCTCAGTCCCTGAAGTTCAGGACAGACTTACCAGGATGAAGGAGAACTTTGAATTCATTCAAACAGTATTGCATCAAACCCAAGAGAAAATGAAGGAGCAGGCGGACAAGAGAAGGAGGAAGAGTCCAGAATTCATGCCAGGAGAGTTAGTGTGGTTGGCAACTACTAATCTCAAACTCCGATGTCCTTCCAAAAAGCTGGGTCCTAAATACATAGGCCCATTTGCTATTGAAAAAAGAATTAATACTGTTGCATTCAAACTTACCTTACCTGAATCCCTGAAAATCCATCCGGTCTTTCATGTGTCTTGTTTCAAAAGATTTATTCCAGATCCATCAGGAAGGGCACCGGCTGGTCCACCTCAACCCATTCTGATAGAAGGAACGGAAGAATTTGAGGTTGAGAAAATATTGGATTCTCGAAGACGATCAGGAAGTTTGCAGTATTTGATTAAATGGAAGGGGTTTGGAGTGGAGGAACATTCTTGGGAACCTGCCTCAAATATTCACGCTCCAAGATTAATTAATCTGTTTCATAAAAATAATCCAGGAAAATCATAACCAGAGGTCATTCGGAGACTGCCCTTAAGGGGGGGGGGGGGGCAATGTCAGGATCACACAAGGACCTTACCCCGAGCCGGTGGTTTAATGTCCTTGTCATCTTCCGGGGATCCGCAATCTGGATGGGCCTTATCGATGCGGGATGCACGGTACCTCGTGTCTTTTCAGGAGTCAGCACTTCCGGGTGGTCCGTGTGAAGGACGCGTCATCATGGAGGTTGCCAATGACGGGAATGGCGGAAGTACAAGCCGCGGCTGTGGGCAAACGTAGTACGCATGCGTCATTCCTGTCAGACAAAAGTACGCATGCGGCAGATGGCAGTACGCATGCGCTGATCTTGGCAGACGTCAGTACGCATGCGTGGCGCGTAATTCAATTGGAAGGCCAGCCCTCCTCCAGAATAAAAGGCGGTGACTCACAGCACTCCACGCTGATTCCTCTGTCAGCTAGTGTGTGAGATAGCCCGAAGCTCTGCTCGTTTTCCTGACTGATCCTTGATACCGACCCGGCTTGTTCCTAGACTACTCTTGATCTGATCTACCTGGCTTTTGACCCTTGGCTCGTCTCCTGGATTGCTGCCTGCCCTGACCTCAGCTTGTTACCGGATCTGAACCTCTGCTGCCTGCCTGGCCCCTGACCTCAGCTTGTTACCGGATCTGAACCTCTGCTGCCTGCCCTGACCTCAGCTTGTTACCGGATCTGAACCTCTGCTGCCTGCCCTGACCTCAGCTATTATCTGGACCTGGATTCCTCTGCCACAGTAATCCGGACCTCTATTCCTCCAGCACTACCGGATCTCCCTCCAGTTATCCAGCCTCCACATTGAGGTGTCATCTGTTCTCCTGAGCACTGTTGGAGTCCTTCCTGGGTGCAACCTGGTGGGCACTAGGCAGCTAAAGTAGTCCGTAGCTCACTAGGGGTTGCGGTCCATCACCCCCTCCTGGGGTGCTCTGGTGAAGACCCGTGGTCACTTAGACTCTGCACTCGGGAGACTCTCGCCTCAGTGGAACGGTCAACGGTGCACTATCATAACATTCATGATCTCATGCCCAGGACTATCACACTAGGGACTGAGTCCCGATCTCTTTGGAAAAGAGCGTATGTCATTATCTTCAGTGTTCACACTAGGTCTGCTGGAGCCAGAATGATACCGTATCCCACCACTCTAGAGATTCACTTCAGTACTGGTCCACTGATCTTGGTGGTGGATACATTTCATTCTAACCATATGAAGCCAAAACAGGGCGTACATGACAAGCACTGTCTTTCACAAAGTGGTACATCCTATAAAAGTGTTTCTCAATGTCCTCGTGACTCCCCAATGGTGCATGTTTTGCAGGCAGCCTCACTAACAGTGTTTCTCAATGTCCTCGTGACTCCCCAACGGTGCATGTTTTGAAGGCAGCCTCACCTATGCACAGATAGGGTAATTATTGTCTGAGCTACATGAAATCCACCTAGCTGGGGCACTAATTATCCCACCTGTGCATAGGTGAGGTTGCCTGCAATACATGCACCGTTGGGGAGCCACAGGACAGGTTTGCTATAATGATGTTTACAAACACAGATGGTAAATTAAAGAGGATATCATCTCTCTTTCTCTCTGTACTGCCACAGCTTACTTCTTTACAGTGGATAAAAACTCTACAAGAGGGTAGACATTCAAAGCTTCAAGCTAAAGTGAAACATCTTGGGAATACTGACAAAGCTCTATACTTGGCAAGGCAAGGAGCTGATTTTATCTAGACTGCGCAATCAGCTTTTCTTTCATTTACAAAATATCAAACTTTAAATCTACAGTGACATGATTTCACAATAGAAGTAACACAACATGTATTCTGCAATATCTGTGTTATGAGTTCTATGAGATTGCTCATGGCTGGGGGTTTCTATTTCACCTTATTGCCTATCAGAGTAGAACACAGTTCACCATCCAGATCCCTGATGAAGGGCCTAAATTGCTTCACAGTCTGGATTTTTCTTCACAGCCCTCTTCCTCCCCATACCAGAAGGAGTTTAGGCAGATCTCCACAGCTAGATGCTCCTGATGTGTCACTAGCTTACTTAGATATAAACTCATCCTGTACAAGGAAGACTACAGAGTTCCTGTTACTGGCAACCTGTTAAATTACTGTACTAAAAGGAACTTGGTCACCTCAGGTGATGAAAATGGTTTTCCATAAATTGTTCATCAAGAGGATTATAGTTGCTCTTTGTTATCTTTTTGGACCATCTGAACTATTTTGCAGGATGTAGAAGAGTGGGGTGTATTGACACCCTGAGGAAAAAAGGCACAGAGACAACGGGAGCCCAAATAGTGCAGGACGTTAGTAGCTTATGGACAATGAATAAAATCAAAAAGAAGCTACTCACAACGGTAGGTTGCAACAGGGGCAACCAACCATTTGAGGCATGTGGAGACAATGAACCCGACTCCACTTGGGGCATCCCAACAGGACTGGATATGGTTGCTCTCTTAGGTCAAAAACAACTGGCTGTCATAATGGCATCCACCATGTGACCCCAGAGGAAGCCAATCTAACCTCAATGGGATGGGGTGTAATGCACACAATAAAGGTAAAGAAGCACATAGGCAAAGATAAAATTAGGTTATAATCAAACGTGTAAAAATGAGGTGTCTTACCTCAATGACAACAGTCAGATAAGACAAGATTAATTATGCATAGGCAACACGTTTCACTGGTCTGAGCCCACTTCCTCAGGCCAATACAAGTGCCACAGTACCAATAGCTAATAGTATTGAGCGCCTCTGGTATTGGTACTGTTGCAAAAGGTGTGGGGTGTGGATAAGTCCCCTTGGTGTGATCTGGCCAGCCCCCTTCGTATTTAGGCAGCTCCCGGGAAATACCACTAGTAACAACAAGAAAAAAAGGAAGTGTGTGCTCTGAAATACTTTGCTGAAACTATGGCAAATAACAGTTAGGACTGGTCTCACCCATTCACGTTGCAGCTAGCAGTCAGTGCCTAGCTGAGAAGCGCTTGCGTCCCTCTTAGATAGCTGGGGACCGAGCTCTCCAAGATCCCGCTGTAAGCCACGTAGGAGGAGCCGGCGTCACGTGAGAATTGTCATCAGAATCCACTGGCCGCCATGGAAACCAGAAGGCCAACACGCTGCTGTAATAGTAAGCGTGCGGTGTCTGGACATCATGGCGCTTCTGAATGAATGAAGGAAGCCGCAGATGTAATGCGGCTAAAAGGAAACTTTGGCAATGAGTTTTAAAAAAAGTAAAAAAGATTTATTAATAAATCTTTTTTACTTTTTTAAAACTCATTGCCAAAGTTTCTGGCGTTCTGGTTTCCACGGCAGCCAGTGGATTCTGATGAAGATTCTCACGTGACGCCGGCTCCTCCTACGTGGCTTACAGCGGGATCTCGGAGAGCTCGGTCCCTAGCTATCTAAGAGGGACGCAAGCGCTTCTCGGCTAAGCACTGACTGCTAGCCGCAACGTGAATGGGTGAGACCAGTCCTAACTGTTATTTGCCATAGTTTCAGCAAAGTATTTCAGAGCGCACCCTTCCTTTTTTTCTTGCTATTGGTACTGTGGCACTTGTATTGGACTGAGGAAGCTGGCTCAGACCTGTCAAATGCGTTGCCTGCGCATCATAAATTTTACTGTCTTATGTAAATGTCATCATTGAGGTAAGCCATCTCATTTTTCTACGTTTGATTTGATTTTATTCTAATTTTATTTTTGCCTGGGCACCTCTTATTGTGTGTATTTTGCAGGATATTTTCTACAAATGTTTTACTTGTTCTTGTGGAACAGGACAGCAGCCTTTGATTAGCCCAATTGCTATTCCATTCTAGAGCCTTGTACACACACTAAATTTTCTTTGGCCTAGGTGGCCAGTCGTCGCCTCTGCTGAGAATCTATCATGTGTACAACAGTTCCCAACTCTCACTGACATGTTGCCTAGAGATCTGGAGTGCATTGTTCTCCTTCTTAAGCGACCGATACACACTGCAGTAGATGGGTTCTTGTTAAGGTGGCTGGCCTGGGTCTGGCGAGAACCTAGTGTGTGTATATGTCACCCCTATCCTCCCCAATTGTGTGCTTGAGACTTCCCGACAGCCAGATCATTTAGTATGAATGCAGGTCAGGACCAGTGTTCTCCTCATTTCCCCCATTGTGTGCTGCAACATCATCCTTCCGCTAGCAACAGAAGGTATCACGAGTGACAGTAATGGTGCGTGTATGCACCATTAAGGTGACCATACACTAGTAGATGGCCACCAGATTCAACCAAGAGATACATCCCTTTGTGATCGAAATCTGACCAGAGAGGGATCTATTGCTACCACACATTGCAAATAGATTGTATAGAAATGTATTCAAAATCAATGGCACCGCCATCAAACAGCCAACTAGGTCTCTCCTCATCTAGTGCCCTTCTCGGGGACACTGCAGATTTGTGGCAGCAAAGTGCACTCACCTGTTCACTGACAGGATCCTCCAGTGTCCTGTCTCCATCCCTGCTGGCCACTTGATCCCCATCATCACTCAGTGGCTTGTCTAGTAATGTGCATGCCGCCAAGTCACAGGAAACAGGAGTCCAGGCAGAGATGGAGAGAGGACACAGGAGAAAGCATGAAAGCAAGACTACTGCAACCAAACACATTGCACTAAATTATTGTGTCCAGAAGACTACTGCAACCAAACATACTGCACTGAATTATTGGGTCCAGAAGACTACAGCAACCAAACACACTGCACTGAATTATTGTGTCCAGGAGACTACCGCAACCAAACACACTACACTGAATTATTATTTCCAGAAGACTACTGCAACCAAACACGCTGCACTGAATTATTGTGTCCAGAAGACTACTGCAACCAAACACACTGCACTGAATTATTGTGTCCAGAAGACTACTGCAACCAAACACACTACACTGAATTATTATTTCCAGAAGACTACTGCAACCAAACATGCTGCACTGAATTATTGTGTCCAGAAGACTACTGCAACCAAACACACTACACTGAATTATTGTGTCCAGAAGACTACTGCAACCAAACACATTGCACTGAATTATTGTGTCCAGAAGACTACTGCGACCAAACATACAGCACCGAATTATTGTGTCCAGGAGACTACTGCAACCAAACACACTGCACTGAATTACTGTGTCCAGAAGACTACTACAACCAAACACACTGCACTGAATTATTGTGTCCAGAAGACTACTGCAACCAAACACACTGCACCAAATTATTGTGTCCAGGAGACTACTGCAACCAAACACACTGCACTGAATTATTGTGTCCAGAAGACTACTATAACCAAACACACTGCACTGAATTATTGTGTCCAGAAGGCTACTGCAACCAAACACAATACACTGAATTATTGTGTCCAGAAGACTACTGCAACCAAACACACTGCACCTAATTATTGTGTCTAGAAGACTACTGCAACCAAAAACACTGCACTGAATTATTGTGTCCAGAAGACTACTGCAACCAAAAACACTGCACTGAATTATTGTGTCCAGAAGACTACTGCAACCAAACACACTGCACCAAATTATTGTGTCCAGGAGACTACTGCAACCAAACACACTGCACTGAATTATTGTGTCCAGAAGACTACTATAACCAAACACACTGCACTGAATTATTGTGTCCAGAAGGCTACTGCAACCAAACACAATGCACTGAATTATTGTGTCCAGAAGACTACTGCAACCAAACACACTGCACCTAATTATTGTGTCTAGAAGACTACTGCAACCAAAAACACTGCACTGAATTATTGTGTCCAGAAGACTACTGCAACCAAAAACACTGCACTGAATTATTGTGTCCAGAAGACTACTGCAACCAAACACACTGCACCAAATTATTGTGTCCAGGAGACTACTGCAACCAAACACACTGCACTGAATTATTGTGTCCAGAAGACTACTATAACCAAACACACTGCACTGAATTATTGTGTCCAGAAGGCTACTGCAACCAAACACAATGCACTGAATTATTGTGTCCAGAAGACTACTGCAACCAAACACACTGCACCTAATTATTGTGTCTAGAAGACTACTGCAACCAAAAACACTGCACTGAATTATTGTGTCCAGAAGACTACTGCAACCAAAAACACTGCACTGAATTATTGATTACAGAAGACTACTGCAACCAAACACACTGCACTGAATTACTGTGTTAGAAGACTACTGCAACCAAGCACACTGCACCAACTTATTGTGTTAGAAGACTACTGCAACCAAACACACTGCACCAAATTAATGTGTTCTAAATACTACTGTAACCAAACACACAGTGCCAAATATTTTTTGTGCCTAAACTTGTGGCACCAAACTATGAAAACCAATATACTGAGATTCACTTTTTTTTGATTTGTCACAGCCAGAATAACTGAGCTGTTTTTGAAAGATTCCAGCGAGCTATGTAAGTCAGTGTGATATACCACTGGGAGGCGAGTTTGCACATTTAGCATTTCACTTGGAGTTGACAAAACATGATCTCATGTAATAAACAGCCATGAGACCAAGTTCTCATGCAGGGCGCTTGCTCACACATATTCTTGCAGCCCCCTTGTTTATTCAGAGACCTTTTCCCTGATCAACTTTGCTCAGGCTATGCCCACAGCTGTGTGCCTTGGACAGTACTTTGTTAGTTGAAATACGAGAAACATTGCCATTAAAATGTTTTGTTTTTAAAGGGGAACTTCAGCCTAAACAAACATACTGTCATCAAGTTACATTAGTTATGTTAATTAGAATAGATAGGTAATATAATATCTTACCCACCCTGTTTGAAAAGAACAGGCAAATGTTTGTGATTGGGGCTGCCATCTTTGTCATGGGGGCAGCCATCTTTTTGGTTGAAAGGAGGTGACAAGGAGCAGGAGACACAGTTCCAACTGTCCTGTGTCCTGATCACCCCTTCCAGCTGCACACGCTAGGCTTCAAATGTCAAATTCAAAATGTAAAAAGAAAAGCAGAACGAGAACAAAAAAAATCAGAAATCCCATCATGCTTTGCACAGCATCAGGGGAAAAAAAGCCCGGGCAGTTTTCTTATGTGCAGCTAATAATGAGGCTTGTATAAGAGAAACAAAGTTCTGATGCTGTGAAACTGTTGAAGAAACACCAGGCCTTTTCAGTGCTGCTGAGTAGATTTTTAGTCTGGAGGTTCACTTTAATGTTGGCATTTTAGGGATGACAGAACACATTCACCACCGAACATGCACCACTGACGTGTTTGCGAGCAGCGAGATCCCTATACTTTTCCATAGAGCCATTTTTTCACCCTTCAACCTGAAGTTAGGTGGGACATGACAGCCAATCAGACATGATCACCACCCTGGCCACTACCCCCCATAAAAGGCACAATCCCAGGGGCCATTTACATTCAGCATTAGTCAGTGTAAGGAGATGAGCTGCTGCTGCTGATAGAATGACAGTAAGAGATAGGCTATTTGATACTGTGCTGTGTAGCTGCTTCTTAGGTACTCTGCTACTTTCAGTTCACCAGCTAGGAACCCCCCCAATAGTCCCTTTGAGGACTAACCTGGGCAGGTGCTTGGGGCCTAGTGGGTGTGAAGGGGCTTTCCTGCCACCTTCTCTGACCTCTCTCCACTTCAGCTTACCAAAAGGCCCGGAGGGGGCCCCCAAATCCAGGGCTGTGGAGTCGGCACAAAATTCCACCGCCTCTTACTCCTCTTTGCATATTAAAATTTTGTTGATTTAAAGTATGTAACATGAAATGCATCTCTTAACTGCCAACACTTAGGAATTTTAAAATACAACTGAAGTGAGAGGGATATGGAAGCTGCCATATTTATTCCCTTTTTAACAATACCAGTTTCTGCCTCTAATGCTTTTAGTCATAGACTGAAACTAGTCCTTGGTAAGAGTACTTGTAGAAGACAGAAACAAAGAACATCTATCAGGCCCCTAGGCAATGTAACTGTGGGTAAATGTAAGAGTGATGTGCAGGTACTCTGCAGGGGAATGAGGAGATTCTTCCTCTATTACACATTCTTCATGCACAATCTGAACATGGATCAGGCCCTAGGCAATGTAAATGTGGGTACATGTAAGAGTGATGTGCAGGTGCTCTGCAGGGGAATGAGGAGATTCTTCCTCTATTACACATTCTTCATGTACAATCTGAACATGGATCAGACCCTAGGCAATGTAAATGTGGGTACATGTAAGAGTGATGTGCAGGTGCTCTGCAGGGGAATGAGGAGATTCTTCCTCTATTACACATTCTTCATGTACAATCTGAACCAGGTTTATGGGCGACAGACAACACCTCTGTGTTCAATTTGCACAACATTCTCAGTGTATTCCCTGCAGCTCTGTGGAGAGTGCATATGTAGAGTATAGTACTACTGTGTAACAAAGTAAACCTGAGACAGATGAAATTAAAGTTTTATACATACCTGGGGCTTTCTCCAGCCCCCTTAAGGCTAATCAGTGCCTCGCTGTCCTCCTCCATCACCTGAATCTTCTGCTATGGGTCCAAGTACTTGAGCCGGTCGGGCGTAGTGCGCATGCACACACTCCGCCGCTGGGAGCGTACTACACCTGCACAGCACTCTTGCGCAGGTGCAGAATGTTCCTGGCTGTGGGAGCGGCATGCTGCTGGACTGCGCTGACTGGCTGAATTACTGGGACTCATAGCAGAAGACCCAGGTGGTGGAGGAAGACAGCGACTGGATTAGCCTGAAAGGGGCAGGAGGAAGCTTCAGGTATGTATAAAACTTTTCTTTTCATCCGTCTCAGGTACCCTTTAATTCGCAGTCATCAAACCAAATTTTAACAACATATCAAATTATTTGATTTCATGAGCAAAGGGAGTGCATACATTTGCATAAACCAGCATCAGCGCAGAATTATTTCCATCTCATTGACCATCTCTACGTAGTGACACAGCTACACATTGGGCTTTATTCTTACAGCATAGATGTTATTTAGATGTTATTTATTATATATATAAGAGATTCCTGTGTACACATCATATATACTGTACAGTCACAATCAGATGTGTATATCTGACTTTAAAAATACGGGGACTGCTTTATTGAAGCAGCACAAGTAACTATTTTTTGATTGGTTTATTTCATTTTTGTGGACTAAGCACATCTATTACTGTATATATAAATTACTTATGATGACTATTATCTGAGAAATAGAACATTTTATCATATTTTATATTTTAATCACAGTTTAAATTTATTAGGAGTCGGAGTTGGTGCATTTTCCAGGTACCCAAAAATTGCCCCGACTCCGACTCCACAACCCTTCCCAAATCTACTACATTGCCTAGAGCCCCATTACATCTTAGTCTATCTCTAGGACTGACAGTGACATTGACCCTGCTGTACTTATTATTGCTTTTGTGTGGCGTGTTGTTGCAACTTGCAACAGCCCCATATACAGTGTAGTGTGTGGCTGGTCACCGTTATAGCCCGCGGTCACTGCGCAAAAGTAATTTATTGTCTGTCACTATCCTTTGCTCATGTATTGTGAATCACCCACTTCACTGTCTTCATTTTTGTGCTTCCAGTAACAATCCAATCAGAAGACTGTCGTGCTGCCACTGAATTCAAATGTGTGTTAGCTTAGTTCACTCGCCACAAACTGTTGCGGTCTAGCGTGTGCACAGAGCTTTAGCTTGTTGCTGAATTGCTACAAATTTAATATCATTCACAGAGCAATTGCTCCCCCGAGCCAGGATCACTAGCAATCACTGCATTGTATTCAGTTTCATGCATTCTTTGTGCGCGGTAATTTGTTTGGTGAGTTCTGAGGTTAAGAGGTTCATCCTTCCATTACATCAGCAGAGGATTACGTGAATACCTGTGAACAGTGTGCTTGTCATCCGGCAACACTGATACTCAGAAAGGTATTAATAAAATCCCAGCCACTAGGCATGGAGCCTATCTCACAATATTTACTGAAGGATAACACCCCCCCCCCTTAAATAAAATAACCACCCATCATATTCTGGGATGAGCTAAGCTATACAACAGTGTGCCTATACTGCACATCGGTCATACAAGACCTTATAGAACAACTCTCAGTAGTGTTGGCACAGAATCCTCAAGGTAAAGAATAAGGCAAAAACTGCACTCTTGCTTTCCAGTGAATGTATAAACAATTGTTCATAACAAAGGCCCAGATAAGGTTAAAATAGTTAAAAACCGTATCAAAAAGGGGGGAGGTAGTGGTGGACTTACCTCCCACAAGTAGACACATGATCAGTTATTCACTGAAAAATATCTTTATTCAAATAGACTCCAAAGTAATAGCAACGCATTTCACGGGCAACTTCCCGCTTCATCAGGCAGTATATGGAGCTTGTAAAGATCCAGCCAGGTATGAGCGCCTTGTTGGAGGGGAGTTTACCCCTGTTTTTCTAATTCTATGGAGAGCGGCAATTTTAACCCGAGTGCGGTCGGGTCTAATCTCCCCACCTGCCTACTGAGTGGTTACCACCTTTGTGAGTATATTCTTATCCCATTTACTCTTTTTGACCAATTGGTTTGACATATTGCACTATTGGGGCTCTTGATCTGCTTTGTTTTTTGCAGTGAATGTATTCATTTATGACATACAAACACACAACCAGTTTCGGGTGTAACCCCTTCCTCAGGTATATTATAAGTAGGGTGGGGGCTTCTGTGGGGTTATTCAGGGCAATTGTCTAGGGCCCCAGGCCCAGCTGACAGATCTCCCTTCAAGTTCACAGCGGAGTGAGCTTACCTGTCCAGCAGGTTCACTCCCTGCTTCAGTCTGTGTCCCTCCGTCTTCACCCTCGCTAGTGCCACTTCACCGTGACTTGTTACATGAGTACATTCTTGCTGCTGGAACGAGGAGAAGAGGTGCCTGCCAGGATGGAGATAGAAGGACACAGGCAGGGAGCGCACCTGCCGGACAGGTGAGTTCGCTCCACGCAAGTACTCTGCAAGGGTTACTATTCACTTGAAGGGATCTGGGGGAGTGGGGGTTTGTCAGCCTGATGTGGTGCCCCTTGGGACAGCCTAATACTATCTGGGGAGGGGGGAGGAACAAAGGGGCGAACTAATGTTGCCATCTTTAAGTGGTGGTGGAAGATGGGGGGAGGGGGAGGTGGTGTTGGGGGGCAGGGACAAGGAGGCCCCATGTAATTTTTGCCCAAGGTTATTTTGGATAGAACTGAACCTGATTACAATTAGCAATATAGTGTGCAGTAAATACAAGATTCTCTATCCAGCTTGCAAGGCAAGGATGCGAAGTATGTGAGTATGACAAAAGTACAGTGTGTTCAGCTGGCATAGAAGTAGATATCTGGGCAATGAATCACATTGCAGTCAATCTTTATTCAGTATTATAACACACAGGCTAGTGTATAAACAGCGGGCAATGCCATCCAGACTTCTCATCATCACCCTCCACTAACTGCAGCTCATATACTTCCCTGTGTTCTAGGGAACCTGTCCCTATTATCATTAATTATGCAGGTAAACATATTAAAGGACACCCAAGACGAAAATAAACTAATGAAATAAACGATTGTATCTATCTTCCTTCTCCTAAAAATGACTTTTTAAGATATTCCACAGTTTTATTTTATGTTTAAGCAT
This sequence comes from Hyperolius riggenbachi, assembly GCF_040937935.1. Classification (NCBI taxonomy): domain Eukaryota; kingdom Metazoa; phylum Chordata; class Amphibia; order Anura; family Hyperoliidae; genus Hyperolius; species Hyperolius riggenbachi. The sequence goes on along the minus strand of NC_090653.1, from coordinate 229,819,079 downwards.
TAATGTATTACCTGAACCGTCGCTATCCCGCGGCAAAACAAGGCTTTAATCACCCAGAAATGCCCGGGGCAGATTGCGGGGCTCCTTCCTGTTGGAGGCAGAGCTTTCAGCTGTAGCTCTGCCTCCATTCACGTCTATCTCCCGCGGATCTCCGCCTCCTCCCGCCCCTCTCAGTCTTCCTTCACTGAGAGGGTCGGGAGGAGATCCGCAGGAGATAGATGTGAATGGAGGCAGAGCTACAGCTGAAAGCTCTGCCTCCCCGTGCTGCAAAATCCATGACCAAGAAAGTCGTGGATTTTTGCCCCGGTGTTTGGGGTGATTAGGGCTCGTTTTGCCGTGGGATATCGGTGGTTCAGCGAATGCATTAGTCCTAAACAGGCTGGCTGGCTAATAAAAAGGGGCATTTTTAGAGGCTTCAGTGTCTCTTTAACTGTTTTATTGTTTTTGCTCAATGACACATTCATTGAAGTATGCCAGAGCTAAAATGTATGAACTATTGAACCTTTTTATCGCTTTCCTGCTCTCAAGCCATTTTCTGCTAGGAAAGTGTTTTATAGTTGGAATTTCTTATCAGTGAGGGTTACACTGTAGTCAATTCCTGTCTGAGTTAGGACCTGATAGTTAACTATTTCAGGTAGAGAAAGAAAAAAAGGAACACAGTATGCCTTTCCCTCTGCATAGGTAAGTATTGACTTTTCTCCCGCAATACAGACTTGCTTTAAAGGCATTTCTTCTGAGATGCGATGAGTTTCAGGAGTATTAAATGTGTATATCGAAACAAAGGCGTATGGTACTTTGAGCGCCCGGTATTTCCAACATTAAAATATAGCACTTTACCACTTTACCACCGCATGTACGTATATCTCCGTCCCTTTGCACATCCTTTAACCACCAGGGACAGAGATATACGCACTTCCCGCCGCTACGCGCGCTCCCGCTCGCTCGTGCACGTGCTCCCACGCTCGTGCACGCCGCCGCCCGCTCGCTCGGACATCAATGAATGGGAATAACCATTCCCGTTCATTGATCTAAGCCCCCCAGCAATAATCGGCTGCTTCTATGAGAAGCAGCGCGATCATTGTGAAATAAAAAAAAGTTTCCCAGCCTCCCTGAACTTCCTGCAAGCGTACTACCTACGCTTGCAGGAAGCATTCACAAAAAGTTACTGTGGCCATCTTGTGGCCAAATAGTAAAACTACACCCAAAAGCATTTTTCATATACAGGATCTTCTTAAAAAATTAGCATATTGTGATAAAGTTCATTATTTTCTGTAAAGTACTGATAAACATTAGACCTTCATATATTTTAGATTCAAATACACACAACAGAAGTAGTTCAAGCCTTTTATTGTTTTAATATTGATGATTTTGGCATACAGCTCATGAAAACTTAAATTTCATATCTCAAAAATTAGCATATTTCATCCGACCAATTAAAAAAAGTGTTTTTAAAACAAAAAAAGTCAACCTTCAAATAATTATGTTCAGTTATGCACTCAATACTTGGTCGGGAATCCTTTTGCAGAAATGACTGCTTCAATGTGGCGTGGCATGGAGGCAATCAGCCTGTGGCACTGCTCAGGTGTTATGGAGGCCCAGGATGCTTTGATAGCGTCCTTAACCTTCCTGGCGGTAAGCGCGCAGGAGGTTTTCTCAGGCCCTGCTGGGCCGATTTACTTAATTTTTTTTTTTTTTGCTGGACGCAGCTAGCACTTTGCTAGCTGCGGCAGCACACCGAACGCCGCCGCCCCGCGCTCGATCGCCGCTATCCGTCGCGCCGCGCGGCCCCCCCCCATACCCCGTGCGCTGCCTAGTCAATCAGTGCCAGGCAGCGCCGAGGGTTGGACCGGGACTTACAATGACGTCACGACGTCGCTGACGTCATCCTGCCCCGTCGCCATGGCGACAGGGGAAGCCCTCCAGGAAATCCCGTTCTTTGAACGGGATTTCCTGATCGAAGCGGGCGGGGGGATGCCGCTGAGCAGCGGCTATCATGTAGCGAGCCCTAGGCTCGCTACTAGAGATGGGCCAAACCTCCGATTTTAGGTTCGCGAACCGGGTTCGCGAACTTTCGCGTAACGTTCGGTTCGCGTTAAAGTTCGCGAACCGCAATAGACTTCAATGGGGATGCGAACTTTGAAAAAAAAAATAATTATGCTGGCCACAAAACTGATGGAAAAGATGTTTCAAGGGGTCTAACACCTGGAGGGGGGCATGGCGGAGTGGGATACATGCCAAAAGTCCCAGGGAAAAGTCTGGATTTGACGCAAAGCAGCGTTTTAAGGGCAGAAATCACATTGAATGCTAAATGACAGGCCTAAAGTGCTTTAAAACATCTTGCATCTGTATACATCAATCAGGTAGTGTAATTAAGGTACTGCTTCACACTGACACACCAAACTCACCGTGTAACGCACCGCAAACAGCTGTTTGTGTAGTGATGGCCGTGCTGGACTGGTGCGCACCATGGCGAGAGTGCAGGTTTTGGTGGCTTTACAGCCCATATGGTCGCCTGGCTGATGTAGCTGAATGACAGAACAGTGACTGTCCAGCTGATCAAATTTGGTCTGACCACAATGAAGCAACGACCTTATTATCTTTTGTGTGCCCCCCGAGACACTCATCTAGGCGCCGGTCATTGCTTCATTGTGATACGCAAGCCCCTTCACCACGGCAAGGTAATGATCACGAAGGGGAATGGGCGCATGTACATGCCTTTTCTTTCGTTGTTGCAGCTGCCCGCAGTGCAGCCAGAAAAATTAGGCAGTCATGTACACGCACCAGAAAAATTATTACAGCGGCCGCTGCTAGCAGCGGCCTAAAAAATTCAGCAATCCGCCTGGAGTCCCGGACCCTGTTGGTGGTGGCGGAGAAGGTAGTCAAGCGGCCTGCAGGCAGACATGCTGTGTGGAGGGACTGGGAGCGACTTAGTCTTCTTGGGGCAGGCCAGGCAGCCAGTCACACGGCGTGCAGGCAGAGATGCTGTGTGTGCGGGGACTGACTTAGTCTTGGGGCGGGCAGCAGCCCTCCGGGATCCATGCCTCATTCATTTTGATAAAGGTGAGGTACTTAACACTTTTGTGATTTAGGCGACTTCTCTTCTCTGTGACAATGCCTCCAGCTGCGCTGAAGGTCCTTTCTGACAGGACGCTTGCGGCAGGGCAGGAGAGAAGTTGGATGGCAAATTGGGACAGCTCTGGCCACAGGTCAAGCCTGCGCACCCAGTAGTTCTAGGGTTCCTCATCGCTGTTCACAGCAGTGTCTACATCCACACTTAAGGCCAGGTAGTCGGCTACCTGCCGTTCCAGGCGTTGGTGGAGGGTGGATCCGGAAGGGCTACGGCGAGGCGTTGGACTAAAGAACGTCCGCATGTCCGACATCACCATGAGATCGCTGGAGCGTCCTGTCTTTGACTGCGTGGACACGGGAGGAGGATTAGTGGCAGTGGTACCTTGCTGGCGTTGTGCTGTCACATCACCCTTAAAGGCATTGTAAAGCCTGAACACAACAGGTATGCAGTGGCGGGTTCACTGAACAGGTATACAGTGGCGGGTTCACTGAACAGAACAGGTATGCAGTGGCGGGTTCACTGAACAGGTATGCAGTGATGGGTTCACAGCACAGGTATGCAGTGGCAGGTTCACTGAACAGGTATGCAGTGATGGGTTCACAGAACAGGTATGCAGTGGTGGGTTCACAGCACAGGTATGCAGTGGCAGGTTCACTGAACAGGTATGCAGTGATGGGTTCACAGCACAGGTATGCAGTGGCAGGTTCACTGAACAGGTATGCAGTGATGGGTTCACAGAACAGGTATGCAGTGGTGGGTTCACAGCACAGGTATGCAGTGGCAGGTTCACTGAACAGGTATGCAGTGGTGGGTTCACAGTACAGGTATGCAGTGGCAGGTTCACTGAACAGGTATGCAGTGGTGGGTTCACAGTACAGGTATGCAGTGGTGGGTTCACAGAACAGGTATGCAGCCAGCCAGGAACAAGTTAAGCCTAACTAATCTTTTCCTGAGAGACAGTCTGCAGCAGCTCGCCCTACTCTTACTAACGCAGGCAGCACACGAGTGACCGTAATGGCCGCCGCTGCCTGCCTTATATAAGGGGGGCTGGGGCTCCAGGGGCTAGTGTAGCCTAACTGGCTACACTGGGCCTGCTGACTGTGATGTAGAGGGTCAAAGTTGACCCTCAAGGTGCATTATGGGGCGAACCGAACTTCCGCAAAGGTTCGCCAGCGGGACGCGAACGCGAACCACCGAAGTTCGCGTGGAACCGTTCGCCGGCGAACCGTTCGGCCCATCTCTACTCGCTACATGATTTTAAAAAAAAAAAAACTGCTGCGCTGCCTCCTGGCGGAAATAGTTAAACCGCCAGGAGGGTTAAGCTCTTCACAATATCCCACAGATTCTCTATGGGGTTCAGGTCAGGAGAGTTGGCAGGCCAATTGAGCACAATAATACCATGGTCAGTAAACCATTTACCAGTGGTTTTGGCACTGTGAGCAGGTGCCAGGTCGCGCTGAAAAATGAAATCTTCATCTCCATAAAGCTTTTCAGCAGATGGAAGCATGAAGTGCTCCAAAATCTCCTGATAGCTAGCTGCATTAACCCTGCCCTTGATAAAACACAGTGGACCAACACCAGCAGCAGACATGGCACCCCAGACCATCACTGACTGTGGGTACTTGACACTGGACTTCAGGCATTTTGGCATTTCCCTCTCCCCAGTCTTCCTCCAGACTCTAGCACCTTGATTTCCGAATGACATGTAAAAGTTGCTTTCATCCGAATAAAAGTACTTTGGACCACTGAGCAACAGTCCAGTGCTGCCTCTCTGTAGCCCAGGTCAGGCGCTTCTGCCGCTGTTTCTGGTTCAAAAGTGGGTTCATGCTTCCATCTGCTGAAAAGCTTTATGGAGATGAAGATTTCATTTTTCAGCACGACCTGGCACCTGCTCACAGTGCCAAAACCACTGGTAAATGGTTTACTGACCATGGAATTACTGTGCTCAATTGGCCTGCCAACTCTCCTGACCTCAACCCCATAGAGAATCTGTGGGATATTGGGAAGAGAAAGTTGAGAGACGCGAGACCCAACACTCTGGATGAGCTTAAGGCCGCTATCGAAGCATCCTGGGCCTCCATAACACCTGAGCAGTGCCACAGGCTGATTGCCTCCATGCCACGCCGCATTGAAGCAGTCATTTCTGCAAAAGGATTCCCGACCAAGTATTGAGTGCATAACTCAACATAATTATTTGAAGGTTGACTTTTTTTGTTTTAAAAACACTTTTCTTTTATTGGTTGGATGAAATATGCTAATTTTTTAAGATAGGAAATTTGGGTTTTCATGAGCTGTATGCCAAAATCATCAATATTAAAACAATAAAAGGCTTAAACTACTTCTGTTGTGTGTATTTGAATCTAAAATATATGAAAGTCAAATGTTTATCAGTACATTGCAGAAAAGAATGAACTTTATCACAATATGCTAAATTTTTGAGAAGATCCTGTATATATATATATATATATATATATATATATATATATATACAGGATCTTCTCAAAGAATTAGCATATTGTGATAATGTTCATTATTTTCTGTAATGTACTGATATAAACATTAGACTTTCATATATTTTAGATTCAAATACACACAACTGAAGTAGTTCAAGCATTTTATTGTTTTCTTATTGATGATTTTGGCATACAGCTCATGAAAACCCAAATTTCCTATCTCAAAAAATTAGCATATTTCATCCGACCAATAAAAAACAAAGTGTTTTTAAAACAAAAAAAGTCAACCTTCAAATAATTATATTCAGTTAGGCACTCAATACTTGGTCGGGAATCCTTTTGCAGAAATGACTGCTTCAATGCGGCGTGGCATGGAGGCAATCAGCCTGTGGCACTGCTCAGGTGTTATGGAGGCCCAGGATGCTTCGATAGCGGCCTGAAGCTCATCCAGAGTGTTGAGTCTTGCGTCTCTCAACTTTCTCTTCACAATATCCCACAGATTCTCTATGGGGTTCAGGTCAGGAGAGTTGGCAGGCCAAATGAGCACAGTAATACCATGGTCAGTAAACCATTTACCAGTGGTTTTGACACTGTGAGCAGGAGCCAGGTCGTGCTGAAAAATGAAATCTTCATCTCCATAAAGCTTTTCAGCAGATGGAAGCATGAACCCACTTTTGAACCAGAAACAGCGGCAGAAGCGCAACAGAGAAGCAGCACTGGACTGTTGCTCAGTGGTCCAAAGTACTTTTTTTGGATGAAAGCAACTTTTACATGTCATTCGGAAATCAAGGTGCCAGAGTCTGGAGGAAGACTGGGGAGAGGGAAATGCCAAAATGCCTGAAGTCCAGTGTCAAGTACCCACAGTCAGTGATGGTCTGGGGTGCCATGTCAGCTGCTGGTGTTGGTCCGCTGTGTTTTATTAAGGGCAGGGTCAATGCAGCTAGCTATCAGGAGATTTTGGAGCACTTTATGCTTCCATCTGCTGAAAAGCTTTATGGAGATGAAGATTTCATTTTTCAGCATGACCTGGCACCTGCTCACAGTGCCAAAATCACTGGTAAATGGTTTACTGACCATGGTATTACTGTGCTCAATTGGCCTGCCAACTCTCCTGACCTGAACCCCAAAGAGAATCTGTGGGATATTGTGAAGAGAAAGTTGAGAGAGGCAAGACCCAACACTCTGGATGAGCTTAAGGCCACTATCGAAGCATCCTGGGCCTCCATAACACCTGAGCAGTGCCACAGGCTGATTGCCTCCATGCCACACCGCATTGAAGCAGTCATTTATGCAAAAGGATTCCCGACCAAGTATTGAGTGCATAACTGAACATAATTATTTGAAGGTTGAATTTTTTTGTTTTAAAAACACTTTTCTTTTATTGGTCGGATGAAATATGCTAATTTTTTGAGATAGGAAATTTGGATTTTCATGAGCTGTATGCCAAAATCATCAATATTAAAACAATAAAAGGCTTGAACTACTTCAGTTGTGTGTATTTGAATCTAAAATATATGAAAGTCTAATGTTTATCAGTACATTACTGAAAATAATGAACTTTATCACAATATGCTAATTTTTTGAGAAGATCCTGTGTATATATATATATATATATATATATATATATATATATATATATATATATATATATATATATATATATATATATATATATATACACCGTATATACTCACAAGCAAGCCGACCCGCATATAAGCCGACCCCTCAACTTTTGCCTGAAAAAAAACAGGAAAAATGATTGACCCTCATATAAGCCGGGGGTAGGAAATGCTGGCCGCATGATCCCCCCCAGTGTGTCCCAGTATAGCTAGTATAGTGCCCAGTATGGGAAGGTAGTGCCTCAGTATAGCTAGTAAAGTGCCCAGTATAGCTAGTATCGTGCCCAGGATAGCTAGTAGTGACCAGGATAGCTAGTATAGTGCCCAGGATAGCTATATCATGCCCAGTATAGCTTGTAAAGTGCCCAGGATAGCTAGTATAGTGCCCAGTATAGCTAGTATAGTGCCCAGGATAGCTAGTATAGTGCCCAGGATAGCTAGTATCATGCCTAGTATAGCTTGTAAAGTGCCCAGTATAGCTAGTATAGTGCCCAGGATAGCTAGTATCGTGCCCAGTATAGTGCCCAGGATAGCTAGTATCGTGCCCAGGATAGCTAGTATCGTGCCCAGGATAGCTAGTATAGTGCCCAGGATAGCGAGTATCGTGCCCAGGATAGCTTGTAAAGTGCCCAGTATAGCTAGTATAGTGCCCAGGATAGCTAGTTTAGCGCTCCCCCAGCGGCCGCTGCTATTACCTTAGCTCCGCGGCTTCCTATTCCCCTGTCCTGCTCTTAATTCACAGCAGCTCGCCCCACGGCGACTGATGCGTGATGACGGAGGAAGTCGCAGAGATCGGCTTCCTGGTTACTATGGGAACCTCTCTCTGCACTTCCTCCGTCATCACTCAGCAGCCACCGTGGGGCGAGCTGCTGTTAATTAAGAGCAGGACAGGGGAATAGGAAGCCGCAGAGCTAAGGTAATAGCAGCGGCCGCGGGGGGAGAGGGCGGGGGGAGCGGGGGGGGGGACGACCCTCAGGCACATCACTCGCAAGCAAGCCGACCCCCCAACTTTTGACCCACAAAATTTGTCCAAAATTCGACTTGCTTGCGAGTATATACGGTATATATATATATATATATATATATATATATATATATATATATATATATATATATATAGACATAGTTTTACATTATAAATTAACTCATTACCTCCCACACTCCCCCAAAAAAAATTTTGTAATAAAAAAAAATACAATAAAAAAATACATAAATAGTTACCTTAGGGACTGAACTCTTTAAATATTTATGTCAAGAGGGTATAACACTGTTACTTTATAAACTATGGGCTTGTAATTAGGGATGAACGCAAAACTGAAAAAAATGCACCTTTATTTCCAAATAAAATATTGGCGCCCAACATTGTGATAGGGACATAATTTAAATGGTGTAATAACCGGGACAAATGGGCAAATACATTTCACGGGTTTTAATTACAGTAGCATGCATTATTTAAAAACTATAATGGCCGAAAACTGAAAAATAATGATTTTTCCCACATTTTTTCCTACTTTCCCATTAAAACACATTTAGAATAAACTAATTCTTGGCATAATGTCCCACCTAAAGAAAGCCTAATTGGTGGCGAAAAAAACAAGATATAGTTCATTTCATTGCGATAAGTAATAATAAAGTTATAGATGAATGAATGGAAGGAGCACTGAAAGGTGAAAATTGCTCTGGTGCTCAAGGGGTAAAACCCCTCAGTGGTCAAGTTTTTAACACCCCCAGCACAAACTTTCTACCTAACCCTAACACCCCCCCTGCACAACCTGCCTACTAGACGCCTAATCCTAACTCCCCCCACACACAGACTCCCTACCTGATGCCTAACCCTAACCCCCCTCATACAAACTACCTACCAGATGCCTAACCCTAACTCCCCCCCACACACAAACTCCCTACCTGATGCCTAACTCCGGCACAAAATTCCCACCTGACACCTAACCCCCCTTGCACAAACTACCTACCTGACACCTAACCCCGGCACAAAATTCCCACCTGACACCTAACCCCCCCTTGCACAAACTACCTACCTGACACCTAACCCCAGCACAAAATTCTCACCTGACACCTAACCCCCAACTGCACAAACTACTTACCTGACACCTAACCCCCCCACACAAAGTACCTACCTGACGCCTAACCCTAAACCCCCGCATAAACTTCCTACCTGACGCCTTAGCCCCCCCGTGCAAACTACCTACCTGACGCCTAACCCCAACTCCCCCCCAGCACAAACCACGTATCAAATGCCTAACCCCAACTCCCCTCCCCTGCACAAACTACTTACCTGACGTCTAACCCCAACCCCCCCCCCCCCAGCACAAACTACGTACCTGATGCCTAACCCCAACTCCCCCGCACAAACTACCTACCTGACGTCTAACCCCAACTCCTCAATCCCTTCATGCCTAACCTTAACCCCCCCCCCCCCAGCCCTTTCCCCTGCCTACTGCAAGAAAAGAAAAATGCTAATTACCCCTTCATGCCCGTATTTTAATAGGCATCTATGCCAGCGCCCAAACTTCCGGCACTAGTGGGTGCCAAAATTGCCTGCTTCGCTAATGAACACTGCTACACCATATTGGCATTAGTAGTGCATCATGCGTTCGCTGCATGACCAGCTCAATGTCAATAGCTAGAGGAAGCTAACAGTAAACTAACGCTCACTTGTTTTTCTCATGCGAGACATCACATATCACCAACACAAACATGCTAAAAAAAGCCAGTGGAATAGAAATGTGTTCTGCACAGTACTGTCTCACTGAGGTTTCCTAATCATATGATGAGTCATAGACACATTCTTCGTGTTTATATCGTTGCTATGCTGACAATGGTGACTGCATAATGCACGATATGGATTGCAGAAGCAGTACACTCACATTCTACATCACAAGATCTTTTCTTTGGATGTGAAAATGTGAGGGACGAGATGTGAGTTAGAAAGCCCGCAATGTGCAAATCAAAATCTCCATGTACCTGTTTGCTGAGAGTCAACAAGCATTGCAGCCATATAGGATGATTGTGCATGATTCCATTTTTCCTGTTAGAGCTGGTCCACACTAGGTCCGGAAACGTATCCGCGGCTGCGTTTTTCAAACCTGATGAAAAACGGAGTCCCGGGTACTGATGTTTAAAATAGCAGCCAGCCTCACCCAAGTAAAAAAAAGGATCCGTCTGCGTTTGCGGGGATCCGTTTTCAAAACCTGAACGGAAGGTCTGGACCTGCTGCATTTTCACGCAACGGATCAGGACCACGGATACACGCAGGGGTAGAGAAAGCAATGAAAAAACGCATCTCCAGCTCCACAGGCAAAAAACGGATGTGAAAACGGATAGCCTGAGCTTTATGATTGGCCCAAAAAATCCTCCCACTCCTTCCTAATGATAGAGACGTTTTCTGTCAGGGAAAAACCTGAACGGAAACTGATACAAAACTGATGTAAAACTGATGCACTTTCATCAGTTTGCAGTACGGTGGGTACTTCCCCTGATCCGGACTACAGTGTCCGTCCTGCAACTGGGTCTAGTGTGGACACAGCCGAAAAGGGCACCTGAAGTGGGAGGGAAATGGAGGCTACCATATTTTTTTTCCATATAATCAATGCACAATACTTGGCAGCCGTGATGATCCTCTGCCTGTAATACTTTTAGCCATATACCCTAAACAAGCATATGCAGATCAGGTGTTTCTGACATTATTGTCAGATATGGAAAGATTAGCTGCATGATTGTTTCTGGTGTGATTCAGACACTGCTGCAGCCAAATAGATCAGCAGGGCTGCCAGGGAACTGGTATTGTTTAACAGGAAACAAATAGGGCAACCTCCATATCCCTCTCACTTCAGGTCATACACTGATTGATTTTGGTGTACAATCGACCAATAGATTAGAGTAATGTATCACAGATCTTTAGGCAAGGATGGATTTATAGTTTTTTTGCCCCTAGGCCAAGTCTGAAGGGGCTCTCCTGCCATGTGCCACAGCCCCCTCCAATTCGATGTGCAGCCCCCTTTTCTATATGTAACATCCATGTACTGCAGACCCTTTCTTTCATGTACAACTACCTTGGGCATCAGCTTCCATTTTTCATGTGTTGCTTCCAATTTGTAGCTTTCTATTTTATATGTAGCAACCCCTATTTGACACCCAGGCACCCCTCGCACTGCACCCGCCCAAGCAGGGCAGCCATCAGGGGGGGGCAACTGACACTGCAGTGAGGGGCCCAGGGCTTCTGGGGGCCCTGCCCCCTCCCCCCCCCCCCCCCAAAGTGCTGGAAGGGCCGCATGGGCTGGCTGGCCCGTGGCTCACTAACCAGCACCCCGTGTTCCAGCAGAGAAGAGTGACATCAGCGCTTGAATGTGGGGAGCAGATGAGTGAGCCCGCAACAGTGGACTTTCTGTAGTGTGGCATCACCTATAACTCACTAAGGCGCTAAACCTAATACTGCTTAAATCCTGTTGTCCCCATTTTGTTTGCCTGATGAAGTGGGCTCGACCTGCGAAACGCATTGCACTGTTTTGGCGTACCATATAATAAATGTATTGATCTATATGAAGACAGGATCTCGTGTCTGCTTTTGGGAGGCAAGCCCACCACTTCCTCCAAGCAATTTTTAAAAATGTTATAGATTTTTATTCTGCTGGCGCCTCTGTTCTACATACAAATACACTGTGTCCACTCCTGGTGGAGGGGAGTGTTACCCCCTTTTTTGTTTCTTTACTACAGAGAGCGACTTCTTAATCCTGAGTGAGGACAGGTCTAATCTCCTCACCTGCCTATATAGTGGTTGCCTAAATGGTAACCCATGTTTGTGAGTATAAATTTTCTCACTAAATCACTTACCAATTGTCTTTAACATACTACACCATATTGGGCTCTCGGGTATCCTCCTTTTAGACACTAAGCAGAATCATGGCATAAGCCTGTGTGACCCAACATAAATGGTACACACCATGCAATTTCTCAAATCAATCATTTCCGTCAGGTCTTATCTGATTTCCGATTTTGTATAGAAATTTTCAAACAATCAATCAGAAAAATGATTGGAAATCAGATCGGACCTGTCGAAAATAATCGTTTGACCCGTCTATCCGACAGGAAATTGCATAGTGTGTACCAGGCATTACATCACTGTGTAAACTCTTCAAAGGGTTAAGGCGCGTACACACGCCTGATTTCTTTAAACGATGGGTTGTCAGACCCGCCCACGGGGCGGCCTTTCTGACGACAGTTTCCCCGTGTGTACAGTCTGTCGGCAGCCTGGTAAGGCTGGTTGTGACCAATCCGTCGAGCGGATCTGTCAAAACCAGCCTTATCAGCCTGCCGACAGACTGTACACACGGGGAAACTGTTGTCAGAACGGCCGCCCCGTGGGTGGGTCTGACAACCCGTCGATGGCAGAGATCAGGCGTGTGTACGCACCTTGTATTCAATTACCTTCTTCTGGACATTGTGTCCTTATCTTATGCGTAGGAAGTTTTATGTTGTTTGCATGTTTAGATAAGCTTAGTACTGTAACCAAGAAAAAAAAACACAACTTCCCACACATAGCCGGCCTTTGATATGAGCGACCGGAGCGGTCGCTCAGGGCGCCAGCTTCCAAGGGGGCGCCTATAGCTGGTTGCCTATGCGGAGGTCACCTACACCTGATTTCCTATACTGAGGGCACCTATAGCTGGCTACCTTTACTGAGGGCACCAACACCTGGCTACCTATACTGGAGGCACCTACGCCTGGCTACCTTTGGGGGCGATGGGGACCTTCAACTGACTTCCTATACTGGAGGCACCGACACCTGGCTACCTATACTGGACAAAAATGTACCCTATTGGAAAGGTAGATTAAAATTTAACTTTTAATAGAGTTACATTAAAACATTAGCATATTTTCTTATTTGCTAGCTAATAGGTAAACTGTGAACGCAGCGGACTGGAGGAAACAAAGTTTTGGGTCACATGACCATCCTCCTAGTTCACGCTAATTAATACTGTGAACCCTACACCAAAACTCGACATGTTTCATTTCCTAAATTGGAAACTTCGTCAGGAGTGCAAATATCCTAGTGATAGAGTGATAAAGTGCTATACACAACAATTACAATATACAATTCACATATTTACAAAAGTTAGCAAAGTAGCAGAGTAACGGCCACCTAACCCGGCAGGCTGCCGGGTTAGGTGGCCGTTACTCTGCTACTTTGCTAACTTTTGTAAATATGTGAATTGTATATTGTAATTGTTGTGTATAGCACTTTATCACTCTATCACTAGGATATTTGCACTCCTGACGAAGTTTCCAATTTAGGAAATGAAACATGTCGAGTTTTGGTGTAGGGTTCACAGTATTAATTAGCGTGAACTAGGAGGATGGTCATGTGACCCAAAACTTTGTTTCCTCCAGTCCGCTGCGTTCACAGTTTACCTATTAGCTAGCAAATAAGAAAATATGCTAATGTTTTAATGTAACTCTATTAAAAGTTAAATTTTAATCTACCTTTCCAATAGGGTACATTTTTGTTTAGTAAATTTAAATCAGGTGTGTTCTCTTTTGTACCTATACTGGAGGCACCTACGCCTGACTACCTGTGGGGGGAGACTTGCAACTGACTTCCTATACTGGGGGCACCTATGCTTGGCAACCTATATTGAGGGCACCTACACATGAGATCCTATACTGGGGGCACCTATACCTGGCTACCTACCTATACTGAGTCTGAGGGTGTTTTAAGGGGGGGGGGGGAGGGCGCACTGCGGCTATTATGCGTGGTGCAAATTGTCAGCGCTGTGCTATCATTCTAAATGGGGGGGGGGGGGGGGGCTAACTGTCACACTGATTGTTTTTATTAATATTCCTGAAAGGTTCTAACCTTAGCGTAGTGGTTAGCTCTCTCGCCTTGCAGCGCTGGGTCCCTGGTTCGAGTCCCAGCCAGGGCACTATCTGCAAAAGAGTTTGTATGTTCTCTCCGTGTCTGCGTGGGTTTCCTCCGGGCACTCCGGTTTCCTCCCACATTCCAAAAACATACAGATAAGTTAATTGGCTGCCCTTAAAAAAAATTGGCCCTAGACTACAGTACTTACACTACATAATATAGGCATATGGCAATGGTAGGGATTAGATTGTGAGCTCCTTTGAGGGACAGTTAGTGACAAGATATATATATACATTGTACAGCGCTGCGTAATATGTCGGCGCTATATAAATACTAAATAATAATAATAATAATAATAACCTTTATTTTTAAGTATATTCACGATAATGCACTCTTTCCATCTATTCGTGGTTATTAATAGTATTTTTTCTATTATACATACGTGACGTTGTCACAGAGATCTAAACATTTGGCATGATGTGTCACAACTTCAAAATGATTGGGAACCACTGTCCTAGGAGATATCTCAGGAGAAAAGGGGAATTGCATATGGGCCTGTGTGTGTATATACGTGTGTGTGCGTGTGTGTGTATATACGTGTGTGTGTGTATATGCACGTGGGAAGAGGATGAGGGGGGGGGGCACAAAAATCAGGTTTCGCTCAGGGCGCTGTGAAACCGAAGGCCGGCCCTGTTCCCACAATCCAGCAGGCACTGCACACTTCCTGCTGTTAGGAAAAGGCACCCAGACCAGGAAAAAGAAAAAAAAAATGGGGGAAATGCAGCATATCACATAAATAGGCAGTGTCACTTAAACATAACAAGGCACAGTTACCTGGCTTCTGTGCTGGCAGTACTGGCTTTCTGCTGGGCGGGCTGGCCGGCCACCAAGTTATATACCAGTCCCCCCCATAGCATTCCCTTACCTTCTAGTGGGCCCCCCTCCTATTCTGCCACGGGCCTCCCATTAAGGCACCACAACTCCCAGCATGCCCCCATAGAAGAACCACAGCTCCCTGCATGCCCCCATAAAGGCATCACGGTGCCCAGCATGGCACCACAACACCCAGTATGCCCACATAGAGGCACCACAGAACCCAGCATACCCCCAATTGATGCACCACAGCTCCCAGCATGCCCACCATTGAGGCAACACAGCTGACTCTGCCTGGGGGACATACGGGGCACCCCAGAATAGATCGAGGGCACGTGCCACTGATCTTTCGGGCTAGCAATGCTCCTGACCGCAACGCATGCTCCTAGCACTACCGCCCACTCACTCTGGCGTCGCTATGACAGCAGAGCTCCACTCAGGAGCTGATTTCATTGGCTCCTGACTCTGTGATCATTGTGAGCCAACCCATGTGAGGAGTGACATCGTTAAGCCCCGTTTTTACACCAGAGAGTCTCTGGTCCTTAACCACTTGCTGACCGCCCACAGCCGATGGGCGGCGGCAAGTACTGGGCCTGAACGACCGCAATACGCCCATCGGCGGTGGCGGCGGCAGGCGTGGTTAGGCGGAGATCGCGTCAGCAATGACGCGATCTGCCGCCGGCAACTGGTCCAGCCCACTCTGCGCTGTAACCCCGCCGGCCAATTAGCACCGCCGGCGGGTTTCAAACTGGGTGATCGGCCAATCAGAAGCGTATAATACACTTTGTTATTGTAACAAAGTGTATTATACTCGCTGCCTCCTCTGCTGATGGTCACTCGTCGTGCGACCATCAGAGAGGACGGCAGCCCAGTAAGTCAACAACAGGACACACACTTTAGCCCACCCAGACCCCCCGATCGCCCACCCCAGCCCTCAGAACCCCCCCTGCTCACCCCAGCACACCACAGTTTGCACCAAGCACCCCCATAGAAACCCATCAATCACTCCATGTCACTATCTAGTGACGCTATCCCCTAGATTAGGTCCCTAACTGCCCCCTAGGGTCCCCTGATCACCCCCCCTACCCTCAGATCCCCCCAGACCCCCTCCCAGACCACCCCCCTGTATACTGTATACATTTGTATACAGCTGCCTTACCCACTGATCACCTGTCTATCACCCCTTGTCACCACCACCCATCAGAGCAGACCCTAAACTGTCCCTTGGGGGCACCTGATCTCCCACCCAGACCCTCAGATTGCCCTCAGACCCCCCCCCTCCTGATAACCTCCCCAGTGCATTGTTTACATCTATTCTCCCCTGTAATCCCTCACTGATCTTCCATCGTCACCCCCTGTGTCTGCCACCCATCAGATCAGGACCCAGTCTGCCCCGTGCGAGCACCTAATCAACCCCCCACACCCTCAGATCGCCCTCAGACCCCCCCTTCCCCCCAATCACCTTCCCAGTGCATTGTATTTGATTGTGCTGTAATTGTATTTGATTGTGCTGACATTGTATTTGATTGTGCTGACATTGTATTTGTGCTGACATTGTATTTGATTGTGCTGACATCATATTTGATTGTGCTGTAATTGTATTTGATTGTCCCATGATCGGCTTTGATTGTCCTGTGATTGGCTTTGATTGCCCTGTGATTGCCCTTTGATTGCCCTGTGATTGCCCTGTGATTGGCCTGTGATTGGCTTTGATTGGCCAGTGATTGGCTTTGATTGTCCCGTGATTGGCTTTGATTGTTCCGTGATCGGCTTTGATTGTCCCGTGATTGGTTTGATTGCCCTGTGATTGCCCTGTGATTGCTCGTGAAAACTGTCACTTTTTTAGTATCACTAGTGTTAGCAGTTAGGCCAGTTAGCTAGGCCCCTTTGTAAGTGTCAGTTAGTGCTCAGCCCACTGCACCACAGTCACTAATTAGCATCATCACTGTCGCTAATCAACATTGGTACTATATAGTATCTGTACGTGATCATTACTGATCGCAGTCAGATCTATATTAGGGTCACTAGGATCCACAAAAAAACGCAGTGTTTGCCCGATCAGGCCTGATCGTTCGCCTGCACTTGCGTTCAGCCCGCCCCACCGCAGTGACAGAATTTTTTTTTTCTGATCACTGCAAAAAACACTGTACAATAGCTGTGGTAGAGGCCTGCGCGGGTCCACTTTTTCATACCCGCACCCGACCTGCACCCACGACCCGCTATCCGCACCCGACCCGCGACCCGCTTTCTGGTGAATTTGATACCCGCAACCCGACCCGCACCTGCAGAACCGCTACCCGCACCCGACCCGCTACCCGACCCGCTTTTTTACATTTTCTTATAAAGTGCACATTTAAAGTAACATTGAGCTGTAAAGTTAATAAAACCTATTTTTATACACAAACCAAAGCTAAAGAAGGTTTACATGCTTTCTTTCACTACCCGCGACCCGCACCCGCAGATCGCTACCTGCAACCTTACCCGCACCCGTCCCGCACCCGCAGCTTAAATCAATTCGGGTACCCGCACCCGACCCGCATTTCGGGTTACCCGCGGGTACCCGCGGGCAGGGCCGGATTTGTACTCTTTACCGCCCTAGGCCACTGTCACCAGCTGCCCCCCTTCAGTATAGGTAGCGAGATGACCCCTCCCCCCTTCCCTCTAGTATAGGTAGCCTTATGACCCCCATCCCCTCCCCCAGTATTGGTAGCCAGATGACTCCTCCCCCTTTCCCTCCAGCATAGGTAGCCAGATGATCCCTCACCCTTCCCTTTGGTATATGTAGCTAGATGACTTCTCCCCCCTTTCCCTACAGTATAGGTAGCCAGATGACTCCATTAATCCCTCTTTTTCCTACCCCCGCACCTTTCAGTATAGGTAGCCAGCTCGCCTTCACATCGCAGTAGCCATCAGTGTCACTCATTTCTCTGCTTGTCTCCAGTGCAGAAGCTTCCTCTTCCTTTCCGACTCCAATGTTGACCAAGTCTATATCCGCCGGCCACAATGCAAATGTGCACAGAGAACAAGGTGGCTGCTGTACTGGCAGCTAGCAGCAGAGTACCTGCATTGCAGCATTTGCAAACTTGCAAATACTGTACCAGTTTAGCCTGCTGCTTTGGTGCCCCTGCTTCTTTGGTGCCCTAGGCCATGGCCTAGGTGGCCTTGGCCTAAATCCGGCCCTGCCCGCGGGTACCCGACCCGCTGCAGGCCTCTAAGCTGTGGCACTGTAAACATCAGTTTTGATTTTTTTTTTTAATCAAAACTCAGTGACTACAGCTTTCTACCTCTCAAATACTCCCATTTGCTAGGTAGTTGCTCTTTTTTTCTGGGTAGTCCACCATGCAGGGGAGGACTGGGACCTCTTGGCCTGGGGGGAAAACAATAACTAGAGGCCTGTTTTCATGGCAGCCTCAGCCTAAATGACGTCACACATGCTCCCTATTTGCTATTTGCCAGTAGTCACATGTGGTGCCAATGCAGAAATACAGCAAGGATGCTTGTAGGACAGCATGACAGGTAAAGTATAACTGCACAGGCATCGGGTCACATAATACATTTGGAGGGATGACAGCCATGGGTTTCTGCTATGTCAGTCTTTCGTGATTATAACACGCCGTTAGCGCTGCACACCCAATCAACCACATCGGCCTGAGATTCCCAGCATCTCAGATCCAACCAATTTTCGCCTGAAATCAGTCAAATTGTCAATTGGGCATGGATGTGGCGGCACCGATTTTCATCTAATTCGATAATAATTATCAAAACAATTTGTTAATCCCCCAGTCGACAGATGTATGCCACCTTAATTCCCCACCAAGGCTCACCCCCCCCCCCCCCCCCCCACACACACACACAATTATGTCCAAAGCGGGACTGTCCCTTCAAAAGAGGGACAGTTGGGAGCTATGATTGTAAGAGGCCAGACAATTTTTTTTACCCACGGACCCTGCAGGTAAGCCTCTGCTCTGCATCATGCTGTATATATTTACCACTGCTTGCCCGCCCTATAATAGCTCTGTAATTGTGCTTTTTTCCCCTCAGCCAGCTAGCCTAGTTGTTCACATTCCCTTATAAAAAAAACTAAATGCATCAGGCCCTGCACCAGCCCTAAATCATTAAATGAGAGGCAGCCCGGGGGGAAATCTCCCCCCGTCCCCCCTGGCCAGTCCTCCCCTGCCACTATGGCAAGAAAGGGGTATTCAGATGATGAGGTTTTCAGGTACATGGCCCAGTCGGATGAGGACGATTGGGACGTCTCATTCGACGAATCTTCCGGGTCAGAGTTTGGACCTGAATTGAGCAGTGGCTCACTGACCGATAGTGATGACGAGGTTGAGGTCCCGGCTAGAGCCAGGCATACCACACCCCATGTTATTGGACCGCAGGTGGCGCAGGATTGGCCTCAAGGGCAGCAGAGTGGTGTAAGTGCTGGTCTGAGATTTCATGGTGGGGCAGGCACCAGCAGCACAACATCTCCTGGACCTAGAACCAGTACTTCCGTAGACCCTGGTGAAGTGGCGAGCACCAGCATGGAAGATGAAACTGGTTCGGTGGCACGTGCAGTAAGATCCCAGTCGCAGCCACCAAGAAGACGGGCTCATACTACCCCTAGTTTACCAATTGGGATCCCCTGATTCCGCCGCACCCGTACTTCCCCCTTTTACCGCCCAGTCTGGAGTCCTGCCGGGTTAGGTGGCCGTTACTCTGCTACTTTGCTAACTTTTGTAAATATGTGAATTGTATATTGTAATTGTTGTGTATAGCACTTTATCACTCTATCACTAGGATATTTGCACTCCTGACGAAGTTTCCAATTTAGGAAATGAAACATGTCGAGTTTTGGTGTAGGGTTCACAGTATTAATTAGCGTGAACTAGGAGGATGGTCATGTGACCCAAAACTTTGTTTCCTCCAGTCCGCTGCGTTCACAGTTTACCTATTAGCTAGCAAATAAGAAAATATGCTAATGTTTTAATGTAACTCTATTAAAAGTTAAATTTTAATCTACCTTTCCAATAGGGTACATTTTTGTTTAGTAAATTTAAATCAGGTGTGTTCTCTTTTGTACCTATACTGGAGGCACCTACGCCTGACTACCTGTGGGGGGAGACTTGCAACTGACTTCCTATACTGGGGGCACCTATGCTTGGCAACCTATATTGAGGGCACCTACACATGAGATCCTATACTGGGGGCACCTATACCTGGCTACCTACCTATACTGAGTCTGAGGGTGTTTTAAGGGGGGGGGGGGAGGGCGCACTGCGGCTATTATGCGTGGTGCAAATTGTCAGCGCTGTGCTATCATTCTAAATGGGGGGGGGGGGGGGCTAACTGTCACACTGATTGTTTTTATTAATATTCCTGAAAGGTTCTAACCTTAGCGTAGTGGTTAGCTCTCTCGCCTTGCAGCGCTGGGTCCCTGGTTCGAGTCCCAGCCAGGGCACTATCTGCAAAAGAGTTTGTATGTTCTCTCCGTGTCTGCGTGGGTTTCCTCCGGGCACTCCGGTTTCCTCCCACATTCCAAAAACATACAGATAAGTTAATTGGCTGCCCTTAAAAAAAATTGGCCCTAGACTACAGTACTTACACTACATAATATAGGCATATGGCAATGGTAGGGATTAGATTGTGAGCTCCTTTGAGGGACAGTTAGTGACAAGATATATATATACATTGTACAGCGCTGCGTAATATGTCGGCGCTATATAAATACTAAATAATAATAATAATAATAATAACCTTTATTTTTAAGTATATTCACGATAATGCACTCTTTCCATCTATTCGTGGTTATTAATAGTATTTTTTCTATTATACATACGTGACGTTGTCACAGAGATCTAAACATTTGGCATGATGTGTCACAACTTCAAAATGATTGGGAACCACTGTCCTAGGAGATATCTCAGGAGAAAAGGGGAATTGCATATGGGCCTGTGTGTGTATATACGTGTGTGTGCGTGTGTGTGTATATACGTGTGTGTGTGTATATGCACGTGGGAAGAGGATGAGGGGGGGGGGCACAAAAATCAGGTTTCGCTCAGGGCGCTGTGAAACCGAAGGCCGGCCCTGTTCCCACAATCCAGCAGGCACTGCACACTTCCTGCTGTTAGGAAAAGGCACCCAGACCAGGAAAAAGAAAAAAAAAATGGGGGAAATGCAGCATATCACATAAATAGGCAGTGTCACTTAAACATAACAAGGCACAGTTACCTGGCTTCTGTGCTGGCAGTACTGGCTTTCTGCTGGGCGGGCTGGCCGGCCACCAAGTTATATACCAGTCCCCCCCATAGCATTCCCTTACCTTCTAGTGGGCCCCCCTCCTATTCTGCCACGGGCCTCCCATTAAGGCACCACAACTCCCAGCATGCCCCCATAGAAGAACCACAGCTCCCTGCATGCCCCCATAAAGGCATCACGGTGCCCAGCATGGCACCACAACACCCAGTATGCCCACATAGAGGCACCACAGAACCCAGCATACCCCCAATTGATGCACCACAGCTCCCAGCATGCCCACCATTGAGGCAACACAGCTGACTCTGCCTGGGGGACATACGGGGCACCCCAGAATAGATCGAGGGCACGTGCCACTGATCTTTCGGGCTAGCAATGCTCCTGACCGCAACGCATGCTCCTAGCACTACCGCCCACTCACTCTGGCGTCGCTATGACAGCAGAGCTCCACTCAGGAGCTGATTTCATTGGCTCCTGACTCTGTGATCATTGTGAGCCAACCCATGTGAGGAGTGACATCGTTAAGCCCCGTTTTTACACCAGAGAGTCTCTGGTCCTTAACCACTTGCTGACCGCCCACAGCCGATGGGCGGCGGCAAGTACTGGGCCTGAACGACCGCAATACGCCCATCGGCGGTGGCGGCGGCAGGCGTGGTTAGGCGGAGATCGCGTCAGCAATGACGCGATCTGCCGCCGGCAACTGGTCCAGCCCACTCTGCGCTGTAACCCCGCCGGCCAATTAGCACCGCCGGCGGGTTTCAAACTGGGTGATCGGCCAATCAGAAGCGTATAATACACTTTGTTATTGTAACAAAGTGTATTATACTCGCTGCCTCCTCTGCTGATGGTCACTCGTCGTGCGACCATCAGAGAGGACGGCAGCCCAGTAAGTCAACAACAGGACACACACTTTAGCCCACCCAGACCCCCCGATCGCCCACCCCAGCCCTCAGAACCCCCCCTGCTCACCCCAGCACACCACAGTTTGCACCAAGCACCCCCATAGAAACCCATCAATCACTCCATGTCACTATCTAGTGACGCTATCCCCTAGATTAGGTCCCTAACTGCCCCCTAGGGTCCCCTGATCACCCCCCCTACCCTCAGATCCCCCCAGACCCCCTCCCAGACCACCCCCCTGTATACTGTATACATTTGTATACAGCTGCCTTACCCACTGATCACCTGTCTATCACCCCTTGTCACCACCACCCATCAGAGCAGACCCTAAACTGTCCCTTGGGGGCACCTGATCTCCCACCCAGACCCTCAGATTGCCCTCAGACCCCCCCCCTCCTGATAACCTCCCCAGTGCATTGTTTACATCTATTCTCCCCTGTAATCCCTCACTGATCTTCCATCGTCACCCCCTGTGTCTGCCACCCATCAGATCAGGACCCAGTCTGCCCCGTGCGAGCACCTAATCAACCCCCCACACCCTCAGATCGCCCTCAGACCCCCCCTTCCCCCCAATCACCTTCCCAGTGCATTGTATTTGATTGTGCTGTAATTGTATTTGATTGTGCTGACATTGTATTTGATTGTGCTGACATTGTATTTGTGCTGACATTGTATTTGATTGTGCTGACATCATATTTGATTGTGCTGTAATTGTATTTGATTGTCCCATGATCGGCTTTGATTGTCCTGTGATTGGCTTTGATTGCCCTGTGATTGCCCTTTGATTGCCCTGTGATTGCCCTGTGATTGGCCTGTGATTGGCTTTGATTGGCCAGTGATTGGCTTTGATTGTCCCGTGATTGGCTTTGATTGTTCCGTGATCGGCTTTGATTGTCCCGTGATTGGTTTGATTGCCCTGTGATTGCCCTGTGATTGCCCTGTGAAAACTGTCACTTTTTTAGTATCACTAGTGTTAGCAGTTAGGCCAGTTAGCTAGGCCCCTTTGTAAGTGTCAGTTAGTGCTCAGCCCACTGCACCACAGTCACTAATTAGCATCATCACTGTCGCTAATCAACATTGGTACTATATAGTATCTGTACGTGATCATTACTGATCGCAGTCAGATCTATATTAGGGTCACTAGGATCCACAAAAAAACGCAGTGTTTGCCCGATCAGGCCTGATCGTTCGCCTGCACTTGCGTTCAGCCCGCCCCACCGCAGTGACAGAATTTTTTTTTTCTGATCACTGCAAAAAACACTGTACAATAGCTGTGGTAGAGGCCTGCGCGGGTCCACTTTTTCATACCTGCACCCGACCTGCACCCACGACCCGCTATCCGCACCCGACCCGCGACCCGCTTTCTGGTGAATTTGATACCCGCAACCCGACCCGCACCTGCAGAACCGCTACCCGCACCCGACCCGCTACCCGACCCGCTTTTTTACATTTTCTTATAAAGTGCACATTTAAAGTAACATTGAGCTGTAAAGTTAATAAAACCTATTTTTATACACAAACCAAAGCTAAAGAAGGTTTACATGCTTTCTTTCACTACCCGCGACCCGCACCCGCAGATCGCTACCTGCAACCTTACCCGCACCCGTCCCGCACCCGCAGCTTAAATCAATTCGGGTACCCGCACCCGACCCGCATTTCGGGTTACCCGCGGGTACCCGCGGGCAGGGCCGGATTTGTACTCTTTACCGCCCTAGGCCACTGTCACCAGCTGCCCCCCTTCAGTATAGGTAGCGAGATGACCCCTCCCCCCTTCCCTCTAGTATAGGTAGCCTTATGACCCCCATCCCCTCCCCCAGTATTGGTAGCCAGATGACTCCTCCCCCTTTCCCTCCAGCATAGGTAGCCAGATGATCCCTCACCCTTCCCTTTGGTATATGTAGCTAGATGACTTCTCCCCCCTTTCCCTACAGTATAGGTAGCCAGATGACTCCATTAATCCCTCTTTTTCCTACCCCCGCACCTTTCAGTATAGGTAGCCAGCTCGCCTTCACATCGCAGTAGCCATCAGTGTCACTCATTTCTCTGCTTGTCTCCAGTGCAGAAGCTTCCTCTTCCTTTCCGACTCCAATGTTGACCAAGTCTATATCCGCCGGCCACAATGCAAATGTGCACAGAGAACAAGGTGGCTGCTGTACTGGCAGCTAGCAGCAGAGTACCTGCATTGCAGCATTTGCAAACTTGCAAATACTGTACCAGTTTAGCCTGCTGCTTTGGTGCCCCTGCTTCTTTGGTGCCCTAGGCCATGGCCTAGGTGGCCTTGGCCTAAATCCGGCCCTGCCCGCGGGTACCCGACCCGCTGCAGGCCTCTAAGCTGTGGCACTGTAAACATCAGTTTTGATTTTTTTTTTTAATCAAAACTCAGTGACTACAGCTTTCTACCTCTCAAATACTCCCATTTGCTAGGTAGTTGCTCTTTTTTTCTGGGTAGTCCACCATGCAGGGGAGGACTGGGACCTCTTGGCCTGGGGGGAAAACAATAACTAGAGGCCTGTTTTCATGGCAGCCTCAGCCTAAATGACGTCACACATGCTCCCTATTTGCTATTTGCCAGTAGTCACATGTGGTGCCAATGCAGAAATACAGCAAGGATGCTTGTAGGACAGCATGACAGGTAAAGTATAACTGCACAGGCATCGGGTCACATAATACATTTGGAGGGATGACAGCCATGGGTTTCTGCTATGTCAGTCTTTCGTGATTATAACACGCCGTTAGCGCTGCACACCCAATCAACCACATCGGCCTGAGATTCCCAGCATCTCAGATCCAACCAATTTTCGCCTGAAATCAGTCAAATTGTCAATTGGGCATGGATGTGGCGGCACCGATTTTCATCTAATTCGATAATAATTATCAAAACAATTTGTTAATCCCCCAGTCGACAGATGTATGCCACCTTAATTCCCCACCAAGGCTCACCCCCCCCCCCCCCCCACACACACACACACAATTATGTCCAAAGCGGGACTGTCCCTTCAAAAGAGGGACAGTTGGGAGCTATGATTGTAAGAGGCCAGACAATTTTTTTTACCCACGGACCCTGCAGGTAAGCCTCTGCTCTGCATCATGCTGTATATATTTACCACTGCTTGCCCGCCCTATAATAGCTCTGTAATTGTGCTTTTTTCCCCTCAGCCAGCTAGCCTAGTTGTTCACATTCCCTTATAAAAAAAACTAAATGCATCAGGCCCTGCACCAGCCCTAAATCATTAAATGAGAGGCAGCCCGGGGGGAAATCTCCCCCCGTCCCCCCTGGCCAGTCCTCCCCTGCCACTATGGCAAGAAAGGGGTATTCAGATGATGAGGTTTTCAGGTACATGGCCCAGTCGGATGAGGACGATTGGGACGTCTCATTCGACGAATCTTCCGGGTCAGAGTTTGGACCTGAATTGAGCAGTGGCTCACTGACCGATAGTGATGACGAGGTTGAGGTCCCGGCTAGAGCCAGGCATACCACACCCCATGTTATTGGACCGCAGGTGGCGCAGGATTGGCCTCAAGGGCAGCAGAGTGGTGTAAGTGCTGGTCTGAGATTTCATGGTGGGGCAGGCACCAGCAGCACAACATCTCCTGGACCTAGAACCAGTACTTCCGTAGACCCTGGTGAAGTGGCGAGCACCAGCATGGAAGATGAAACTGGTTCGGTGGCACGTGCAGTAAGATCCCAGTCGCAGCCACCAAGAAGACGGGCTCATACTACCCCTAGTTTACCAATTGGGATCCCCTGATTCCGCCGCACCCGTACTTCCCCCTTTTACCGCCCAGTCTGGAGTCCAGGTGGAGACAGATAATCTAGGATTGGCCCTAGACTTTTTCTATCTGTTCTTCACCCAGGATCTCTTAGACTTAATCGTGGCAGAGACCAACCGTAGGGCCACACAATACATAACTGACAATCCGGAAAAGTTCCTTGCCCAGCCTTTTTGGTGGAAACCAGTCCAAGTTTCCAAAATTAAAATTTTTTTGGGCCTTCTCCTTCACACGGGACTATTAAAGCAGAATGTGTTGCGGTCTTATTGGTCTACGGACCCAGCATGTCATGTTCCCCTGTACTCTGCTGCCATGTCCAGGACACGATTTGAGAACATCCTGTGCTTCCTGCACTTCAATAACAACGAAACCTGTCATCGAAGTGACCACCCTGCTTTCGACCGGCTCCACAAAATTCGGCCCCTCATAGACCACATTTCATCCAGATTTGCAGATGCTTATACCCCTGAACAGGACATCTGCGTAGACGAGTCCCTCATACATTTTATCAGGCACCTTCGCATCAAACAGTACATCCCAAGCAAGCGCGCCCGGTATGGGGTGAAACTGTATAAGCTCTGTGAAAGGGCCACAGGCTATACATCTTATTTTAGGGTCTATGAGGGAAAAGACTCAGAATTGGATCCGGTCGGATGCCCTGACTACCTGGGGAGCAGTGGAAAGGTTGTGTGGGACTTGGTGTCACCCTTGTTCCAGAAGGGGTACCATCTTTATGTGGACAATTATTACACAAGTGTGGCCCTCTTTCAGCACTTAAAAATAGAACAAATCCGATGCTGTGGCCTAGTCGCCGGGGCTTCCCCCAACGGCTCATTACCACCAGACTTGAACGGGGGCAGAGGGCCGCCTTGTGTGCTGACGACCTGCTCGCGGTGAATTGGAAGGACAAGAGGGACGTTTACTTTACAGCTACTTTACAGCTACACTCTGCAATGCCAGATCGATAAATAATAAGACTGCAACTATACATGACCTAATAGAGCTCTCTGATTTGACCTTTTTGACAGAGACCTGGCTTGGGAAGCATGCAGGCCCAACTCTTGAAGCAACCGTGCCGGCCAATTATTCAATCTTGCACTGTGAGAGACAAGTCGGCAAGGGTGGGGGGGGTTGCCATATGCTTCAGATCCTCTTTGAACATAAGGCCCCTGCCCATAGGCCCCACTGAAACCTTTGAATGTCTTGCAGCTCAACTGTCAGCAGAAGTAAACATCAACATATTGCTCATATACCGCCCCCCAAAAAATGGTCCAGCCTTTCTTAAGGAAATATCTGAACTCTTATCCTGCGTAACAGTGGAACACCCTAGATGGATCATCCTGGGAGACTTCAATGCATGGGTGGATGATCACGACTCCCAGCTAGGAAGTGAACTACTTCTCATAATGAGTGAACTGGGTCTCTCTCAGGCTGTCAACCTCCCCACCCACACGAAAGGGCACACCCTGGATCTTATATTTCATTCTGGACTTTTAATATCACACATGGATATAAACCCAGTGGTATGGTCAGACCACCACACCATCCACTTCTCTCTGACAGCACCAGCGATAAAACACAGAGGGAAAGAACTCATAAAATACCGTTCACTGAAAGATGTCTCACCCCAGCACGTTCAGAATATCCTCAACTTCGACGCATTAACCAATCATTGCGCAGACCCAGACTCCATGGTCCTGATATACAACCATGCAGTGTCATCTGCCTATGACGCTCTCGCTCCAGTTCGCATCAAACGATCCACACCACTTCACCATGCACGGTGGTTTGACAGCTCACTAAAGGACATAAAGAAAGAAGTGCGCAGACTAGAAAGGAAGTGGCGAAAATCTCAGAATTCAAAAGATAAACACACCCTTGTCTCTCACCTGGAAAGCTACCAAAATGCGATCACCAAGAAAAAATCCTCCTACCTATCACAGGAGATCGCAAAGGCCGCCAACAGACCAGCCCAACTATTCCGCACAGTTGATAGACTATGTAATCCATCCTGTCTAAAACCCACTATAACTCCCTCAAAGGAGCTATGTGAGAAATTTGCTTGCTACTTTGCTGACAAAGTATCTTCTATTCGGTCTCTCATTCAGTCCACAGCACCCAAGACTCATGCAACTAATGGAAATAGCTGCAAAAACAACCTAACACCCTAGACTGACTTCAAAAGTATTAGTGAGGAAGAGATCTCAGACATCCTCTGTCGTCTCCGCCAGACAACCTGCGACCTGGACCCTGGACCAACTAAACATATGCTGAAATGCCCTGACCTGCTTGGTCCAGCATTTCACAAAATAGTAAATTGCTCTCTGCAAGCAGGGAGGTTTCCTACCTCTCTAAAAGAAGGAATCATCAAGCCCCTTCTTAAAAAACCTTCCATGGATCCAGATGCTATGAGCAGCTACAGACCTGTCTCCAACCTCCCCTTCTTAGGTAAAGTTATTGAAAAGGCTGTCTATCTGCAACTTGAAACCAGGCTGTCAGTAAACAACATCCTGGACCCTCTACAATCTGGCTTTAAGAAACACCACAGCTGTGAAACAGCCCTCATCCAAGTCTGCAACGATCTGCTCATGGCAAGGGACAGAGGGGAATGCTCCATCCTAATCCTGTTGGATCTCTCAGCTGCTTTTGATACAGTTGACCATAAAATCCTGCTTAACAGACTGCAGGAGTACTGTGGCATCAGTGGATCAGTCCTCCAGTGGTTCAGATCATTCCTGACTGACAGAACACAGAGAGTATCCCTAGGACCTATAATGTCCAAACCTGCACCTCTACAATTCGGAGTGCCACAAGGATCAATCCTATCCCCTCTGCTGTTTGCAATCTACATGTTGCCAATCGGTACACTTATCCAACGACATGGCCTGATGTACCACTGCTACGCCGATGACACACAGCTATACCTGTCCTTCAAACCTGGTGGAACAGACCCTACCCCAAAAATAAACTCTTGCTTAGCTGAGCTTCAGGCATGGATGAATGATAACTGGTTGAAACTGAATGCTGACAAAACTGAGGTCCTGTTTGTCCAAAGCCAGTGCTCGCCATCAAAACAGCTCTATCCTAAAGCAACACCAATCAGGATTGGGAATTCAGACATAAACAGCTCCAACCTTGTGCGCAGCCTTGGCGTACTAATCGATGGGGAATTGAGTTTCAGAAACCAAATTTCATCTGTAGTTAAATCTTCCTTCTTTCATCTGAAGAACATTGCAAAGATTAAACATCTGATTCCCCCAGAGGATCTTCAAACCCTAGTCCACGCCTTCATCACATCACGGCTGGACTACTGCAATGCCCTTTATGCTGGCCTCCCCAAAAAGGACCTGCGTCGCCTGCAATTAGTGCAGAATGCTGCTGCCAGATTGCTAACAAACCAGCCTCGCCACTGTCACATTACACCGATCCTTCGCTCACTGCACTGGCTACCAGTAGAATGGAGAATACTCTTCAAGATTGGACTGCTGACATTCAAATTCCTGCACAATCTGGGCCCTGGATACATGAAGGACTTGCTGAAGCTGCACCACACCTCTCACAACCTCAGATCAGCAAGTTCTATAAACTTGGTCACTCCCAGAGTGCACCTCAAAAAATCTGGAGACAGAGCCTTCTGTCATGCTGCCCCTACTCTTTGGAACTCCCTACCACATCCAGTAAAGACAGCACCATCCCTGGAGCTATTCAAATCCAGACTGAAAAGCCACCTGTTTAGCCTGGCATTTCTATATTTATAAAATTCTTCCTCTGTACCACGATGGTCGGAGCCATGCTTATGCGCTTTGAGTCCCACGGGAGAAAAGCGCTTTACAAATGTTATTTGTTGTTGTTGTTGTTGTTGTTGTACTTTCTGTCCACCATTCACGCAGACACGACAGTTGAAATTCAACGGCGAACTAAGGTCATTGAAAAACCCCTTGTCGTCCGCGAGTATAATCCTAACATGAGAGGGGTGGACTTCAATGACCAGAGGTTAGCACCCTATTTAGTTGCCCGAAAAACAAGACGCTGGTATAAAAAAGTGTCTTTTTACCTCATTCAATTGGCAATTTACAACAGCTTTGTTCTCTACAGTAAGGCTGGGAGAACTGGATCGTTTCAACAATTTCAGAGACAGATCACTATGGAACTCCTGTATCCAGGAGGTGCCGTGGCCCAACCCCAAGATGCAACTAGCCGGCTGCATGGAAGGCATTACGCCTATCCAATTCCGAGTACCCCAGGTCACCGAATCAGAAGAAAACGTTGTCGTGCCTGCAGCAAGGCTGGAATAAGGCGTGACACCACTGTTTATTGTCCCACCTGTCCTGACCAGCCTGGCCAATGCCTAGGGGAGTGTTTTGAGAGGTACCACGAGCAGGTACACTATTAGAGAGTAGGGAACTCCAGACACAGCGGTAGGCACACAATGGTCTCTCAGTGCTATTTCACACTGCTGCGATGCGTTAGGGCAAAATGCCTAGCGAAAGTCACACTTTGCGGTCCCCCCCGAGCCGGAAGTGCTTGACTTAACGCTAGTGCATGCCTACGTTACTGCGTGGCTTCTGCGGTAATTTCGATCGTCCTGGAAGTCATGTTAGTCTATGGCGACGCAGTTCATTACTAGGCCGAATGCTACTCTTGTGGTATTCCCTGAAGGTCTGTTTTGGACGAAACGGTGCGGCGGGCTCGACCCACCGGATATGTCAATATGCAGTGTGAAACCAAACATCTGGTTTTGAGAGACCGTAATACACAGGGCTGCCAGAAACATCTCCTTTCACTTGGGACAAAATGCGTAATGTACTTCGCCACAACTCTG
The DNA here is from genome assembly GCF_040937935.1 of Hyperolius riggenbachi. Taxonomy (NCBI): domain Eukaryota; kingdom Metazoa; phylum Chordata; class Amphibia; order Anura; family Hyperoliidae; genus Hyperolius; species Hyperolius riggenbachi. Next base: position 229,788,457 of record NC_090653.1, on the reverse strand, counting down.
TGCGATTTGCACTTCGCACATTGTCCCATGGGGGAGGAGAGGTTTGTCCTCGGGAGGTAAGTTAAAAAAAAAACAAAAAAAAAACCAAAAAACAGGTAAGCAAAAAAGTTAATGTTTGGTTCGCAATGTTAAGGTAAGGTTTTGATTAAAAAAGTTCAAAGTTTATTAATGTTAATGAAGTAATTGCTTTGCTGCTTGCTTGTTTTTTGGGGTTTTTTTGTATTTTTTTTTCTCCTTTTCCATCCATTAACCTTCCAGGTGGACCGAGCGAACGACTAACCAGCTGCAGCACTGATGGTGCATCCTGACAGAACATTGCGCGTCTGTCAGATTACACACAAGTCGGTGCATGCAGCGCTGCAGGACGAGATTTATCCTCCGCAGTCAAAAAGATACGTTTGCCGAGGCATATGGGCCGAGGAGTGGTGTTGGGGTTCATATGTTTTGGCAAGTACTTTGTATCAAAAAATAACTCAAGCAATGATTTCTCTATTCACATCAATCGATGTGGATGAATAAATCAGGTTTGCCTGGGCATACGAGCTGGTGGGTTTGGATTTTTGGGGCGGCAGCTCCTATGTCCAGGCGGACACCTTCCCCTGCTTTTTGTTTTGTTTTTTTCTTTTTTCTTCTCTCTTTTTTTTATCCAGACCGACCGACCAATCAGCTGCAGCACTGATGGTGCATCCTGACAGAAGCATTGTGCTTCTGTCAGGTTACACAAAATCGGTGCAGGACGAAATTTCTCCTCCGCAGTCAAAAAGATACGTTTGCCGAGGCATATGGGCCGAGGAGCGGTGTTGGGGTTTATATGCTTTGGCAAGCACTTTGTATTAAAAAAGAACTCTGGCAATGATTTGTTCATCCACATCGATCGGTGTGAATGGATAAATCGGGTTTGCCAGGGCATACGAGCTGAGTGGGTGGCAGCTCCTATGTCCTGGCAAACGCCTTCCCCTCTTTTTTTCACATTTTTTTGGCAGATATTTTTTCATCCACATTGATTGATTGATTGTTTGACGTTAATTTTTCCTTTCAGCCCAGAGTGCGTTACCCTTATGCCCAATATAAGGAGTGTAGCAGAAACTTCTAATACTGGCCATACATGTAATGATTGCAGAGACCCTAAAATGCCAGGACAGACCCCACGAATGATGCCATTTTGGAAAGAGGACACCCCAAAGTATTCCGTGAGGTGCATGGTGAGTTCATAGAATATTTTATTTTTTGTCACAAGTTAGCAGAAATTGTTGTTTTGGTTTTTTTTCCACAAAATGTCATTTTCCGCTAAACTGTGACAAAAAACAAAATTTTCTATGAACTCACCATGGCACTCATGGAATACCTTAGCGTGTATTCTTTCCAAAATGGAGTCATTTGTGGGGTTTGTTAACTGTCCTGGCAAGTGGTGGTGGTGGGGGGGGGGGGGGGGTGCTAAATTGTAAGCACCCTTGTAAAGCCTGAAGCCTCATTGCACTTTGGGCCCCTTAGCACAGCTAGGCTGCAAAAAAGTGCCACACATGTGGAATTGCCGTACTCAGTAGAAGTAGTATAATGTGTTTTGTGGTGTATTTTTACATATACCCATGCTGGGTGGGAGAAATATCTCTGTAAATGACCATTTTTTGTTGTTTTTTTTACACACAATTGTCCATTTACAGAGATATTTCTCCCACCCAGCATGGTTATGTGTAAAAATACACCCCAGAACACATTATACTACTTCTCTTGAGTACGGCGATACCACATGTGTGGCACTTTTTTGAACCTTACATGTGCTAAGGGGCCCAAAGTCCAATGAGTACCTTTAGGATTTCAAGGGTCATTTTGAGACATTTGTTTTCAAGACTACTCCTCACAGTTTAGGGCCCCTAAAATCCCAGGGCAGTATAGGAACCCCACAAATGACCCCATTTTAGAAAGAAGACACCCCAAGGTATTCTGTTAGGAGTAGGGTGAGTTCATAGAAGATTTTATTTTTTGTCACAAGTTAGTGGAAAATGACACTGTGTGAAAAAAAACTATAAAAATCTATTTCCGCTAACTTGTGACAAAAAATAAAATCTTCTATGTACTCACCATACTCCTAACGGAATACCTTGGGGTATTTTCTTTCTAAAATGGGGTCACTTGTGGGGTTCCTATACTGCCCTGGCATTTTAGGGGCCCTAAACTGTGGGAGAAATATCTCTGTAAATGGACAATTGGGTGTAAAAAAAGCAAAAAATTGTCATTTACAGAGATATTTCTCCCACCCAGCATAGGTATGTGTAAAAATACACCCCAAAACACATTAAACTACTTCTCCCGAGTGCGGCGATACCACATGTGTGGCACTTTTTTGCACCCTAACTGCGCTAAAGGGCCCAAAGTCCAATGAGTACCTTTAGGATTTTAAGGGTCATTTTGAGACATTTGTTTTCAAGACTACTCCTCACGGTTTAGGGCCCCTAAAATGCCAGGGTAGTATAGTATTTTGTCACAAGTTAGCGGAAATTGATTTTTATAGTTTTTTTTCACAAAGTAACAGCGGATCGTTCAGAAACAGCCTTATCAGTCCGCCGACAGCGTGTACACATGCACTACTGTCGACTGAACGTCCACCCAGCGGGAGGGTCCGGCGGACCAGTTGTTGCCGGCGGTAGTGCGTGTGTACACACCTTTAGGGGCCAGAGACTGAGAGTACTTAAGTGGTTAATTAAAACAGTCAGTTGTTTTTGTTTTTGGACTGACTTTTTACACATGCAGAAAGCCTTCAGCACATGACAAACATAAAGATGATTTTAATCATTAGATTAAACAGTGGTGTCACATTAACCTGAGGGTCTGTCATAAGGTAAAAAATACAAATATTTATGGAATCCGGCTTCTATGACGCTACTGTTAGCAATTTGAATGAGCAGTGACAAATATTACTGCCGGGAAATCTCTCCAAACCAGAGGCCAAGCCAAATCAAAAATATCTCATTTGGGTTTGAATTAAAGTGAAGCCATTGGAATTGCTGACTGTTTGCATCAGGCTGAGTGAGCAAGGTTTCATCGTATCCCTTGTATGGCTGTATGATTTGTGCCATATTTCAAGATCCTCCATTATCCTGTCAATATCAGGACATTTATAACCTTTTTATGGTAGGGTGCGCAGCCTCAGTTTTTGATTCACGTGCACATGATACAAGCAGTCCTTTAAGGATTTATGGGATTGTGGGAGTTAGGGGTTTTGGGGCTCATGGAT